>NW_010157102.1:94583-107321 GCF_000695765.1 Mesitornis unicolor
AAGACACAGGCAAAATAATGTGGCACATTCTGTAAGCTTACTATTTTTATTTCCTAATTTTTTGAGGTGTGGTTACGCAAAATCAAGATTCACTTCATGCAGATGATGTTACATGAATTGTAGCATGTGCCAGGTAATTTTTGTGTGCATGTATCGCGCACACAACATTCACTACAACATTCAAAATTGGGCTGGTCTACAGAAGATAAAAAGTGGAAAGGAAATAGTGTATTAGAACTTCTGAACCACCACATCAGGATTTCCTCTTTTACTACTATATATGCCTATGGAAATATTGGATGTGATGCCCAACACAAATCCTTATAGGGCTTGATATTAAAGTACATATATGAAGCCATAGATGGTGCAGATTATATTAAAAGATAGGCAATAATGAATGCTTTGCATATAAGGACTAAATAAACTTGTCAGATAAAATTTTGCCCTAAATTACCTTTTAATCAGCATCGCTGAAGTAAATGGGAATACACAGGTATAACTAAGGCATAATTGAGCCTCTTGTAGCTATGTTTGGGTTTTTCATTTGAAGTAGAATCTAATTTGCAATATTAAAACAGAATTATCAGTAATTTATGAAACATAGCAATAAATTTACCACCCTCATAACCCAATAATAATGTTTACCAAAGAATACCAAGTTTAAAAAAAAATGGGTTTTGCGTTCCAGATCAATTTGTCAAGATGGCAGTTTCTACTTTGACAATAACAAAGAGCTTTCCTAAATTACCACTTAATGTTGGTATTTAGATGAAGCAACCTTTCACACCGCCCTGGAAGTTTACATTGAAAACATGGCCTGACGTGCCTCCCTTTCAATGGTATGCTGGCACTTGTTCTCATTTTTTCCCTGGTATTTTGTTGATGCCTCCAGTTTGCCAGTGTGGGGGAACTGATCTAGTTCAAAAATAACCTTTTTTTTTAAAACTTGTAACTTGGCTCAGGTCCCTGATGTGGTTCATTGCATGGCTGCACAAATACTTCTACCAACACAACTAAGGAGCTACAAGGACTGTATAAGCCTAAACTGCAGCCAAAAACAATTACATGTCAAACTATGGTCTACATTTGAACAGACAATTTTAACGTAGTGGATGCAGAGGATGTAGAGAGGTCTGTAAATGTTATGGTTATATAGCTAGCTGATAATACTGATTTATGTTGTCTGCTGTCAGAAGAGTGTAAGGGGTTAATTCAAGTGCACTCTTTAAAGGAGGTGGGCAAAACAGCTTCATATGGGCCCATCTGAGAAAGCAGATGTCACTGAGTTTTGAAGTTTTACAACTGTCAATGTTTCATATATATGAATTTTTCAAGTCTGGCTGAGTTCTAACATAGACCATGCCAGAAGAACCCCAGCAGCAAGGACTTATACAAAGCCTCTGAGAACAAATAAACCACCAGCCTTCAGAGACAACACTAGGAGGCTGACAGTGAACAGCGTAGCGTTGGAGAAGAGTAACACCTCTCCCAGTATTTTTCACCTTTTTTTCCCGATCACAGCTCCAAACTGCTCTCCTAAACCTTTTGTGAGCAAGAAGCCAGGGTAGAAAAATGACCCTTTAGTAAACTAGCTCAAAAAAAGCACAAAAACAAGCTCCTGCCTTACTACTAAGATACTAAGATTCTGCCTTACTACTAAGGTACTAAAGATTCACAGAAAGAAGGGTTGGTTAATATTACTACCTACTGTCTTTCTATCACTCCTTTCTCTAACATCAAATCCTCATCTGGAAATACAGATCACAAAGGGAATTACTTGCTCTTCTCTATGCTTGTTCCTTGCTAATTCTTTTGGTGTGCACCTACTGTTGTGTCTAAAATGCACTATGGAGGGGTTTCACAAAGGTTAGCTTTAGTGTATGGAGACCAGTTTCCTTTTTCAATTAGTGCCTAAGGACCTCAAGAGAACAATCAATTTAGACTCCATCTCTCTCAAATTGCCTTTTGGATATATCTCTCTTCTTGCTTTTTTTAGAGAAAGATTGAAGGATAATCCACCAAAGGATGGCTATCCACTAACTCTTCCCATCACCGTGTAACCATGCACTCCATTATGGAGCAAGTGTAGTAAGAAGTCCCAACAGCTTAGCAGACACAGTTAGGACTGGAAGATAAACTTAGGGCCCAAACAAATGGTAAATGATTAAGAGGTTCCTTCCCCTTCAAATAGTGAACAGCCTCTTCTCTGCAGAGAGAACAGCTCTGTGAAGCACAGGACGCTGAGCGAGTCCATGCAGGTGGCTGCACAGTGAGCTAAGGGCGTGAAATTGCAGCGTCCGTACAATGTGAAGTGTCAGGAAATTCACAAATTCACAACCTCAGCTACTGTGCTTGGGCCCCTGAGCCCTGTGAACCCAATGCGCCACGGAGGCAGCACGAGGTGTATCGCCTCTCTGACACCGCCTGCTCCGGCAGCACAACGCAGCACTTCACTATCTCCTTGGGTCACAGCTGACGGGTTTAGAGCCTAGATACTGTTAACTGCAATCGCTGTGTTGGCTGCGTATGACAGAAATGGATCTGAACACAGTTTTTTTCCTTTTATAAATTCTATCTGTAGTGTGCTTTTGAAAGACGGTATTTCCTTAATCTAAAATGATCACAGGTAGTACATCTCTGTTAGCTTCAGACGTGAGAGCCAAGATTCATGACACCATAGTTTAATGCTGCTCTTATCAGAAGCCTGCAGAGATTAGAAACAGTAAGAAAAGCATTGATGGACGTTTTCAGGCTTTCTGGATTAGTTTGGAATTAACCACCGGTGGCTTGCTTTCTTTGACAACTCTTTTATAATTGGGCACAGATGGATGAAAACACACTACAAACACAGTGAGATTTTCTTTAATCATTAATTTTCACTTAATTTGCCAGATGGCTTTGGTTTCTCGTGTACACTTTATTTGCTGTAGTGTAATTGCAGGGTAAGTTTTACTTTTTTTGGTTAAAGTTTTACGTCTCCTGAAACTGTTATTTTATTATTGTCTTCTGGTCTAAAACCAGAATAAGATGAATTTATGTATTTTTTAAATTTCACTGTTAACTTCTTGTAAGTACTTAAGTTTCCCCTCTCAGAGACAGAAGACTTTTACACCACCAATAAAGTTTTAATGTTGAAAGTTAAAATGTAATGTTACTTTCCTAAGCTTGTGTATGAAATCTGACTCTAAAAGTAGCATGATTTATAAAGTGTACATGCCTTTCCTAATCATACATGTGTATTGCACATGAAAACGGGGCATTTTCATTTACACATTTGCATTGCTATTCCTAGGCACTCTTCTCTGCCCTGCCTTACTCTGTAACTGTTTAATTCACACCCCATTGTGAAAGTATTTGAATAGAAAAATTAAAAATTCTGTTCAGAAAAAAGGTGTTTCTTAAGCCCGAGCTTATTGCACAGTTAGAAGGGACTTCAGAAATAATTTGTGTTTCATGTAAAGTAATTTTCTGAGGCTTTGCTCATTCTTCATATTAGCCAAGATGCTCCTTTATAAGCCTTTTTATTAAAAGTCCTTTTCTTTAACCAGGATGACAAGATGTTCTTTTGGTTGAAAAGGGAGATGGCTGTTTAAGTAAGTGGAAACCTTTTACTGATGTTGAGCTATGTGTATTGGAGTTTCTTAGTCTTTTTATAGCCCAAGATTTACTTTGAGCTGTACA
The DNA here is from genome assembly GCF_000695765.1 of Mesitornis unicolor. NCBI lineage: Eukaryota > Metazoa > Chordata > Aves > Mesitornithiformes > Mesitornithidae > Mesitornis > Mesitornis unicolor. Next base: position 98,265 of record NW_010157102.1, read on the forward strand.
TTGCCATACTTTTCCACAGGATGACGTCTGGTTCTGTGAGAAATGTGTCGGACACCAGAGAAGGCAGCATGTGGAGTTAAGAGCTTCTTATCATAGGTGAAACCAGTAAAATCTTTTAAGAAGTGTCACATCTCTGATAAGTAAAAGGACTAAAGGAAATGCTAAATCTGAACCTGGACATTTTCCTGCAATGGGGTTCTCCTCTGCGTTTATACAACCTAGGTTCGCTCTTCGCAACTATTCCTTCAGTGAGGCAGTGATGAGATTCTGTCTGAAGGCTTTTGTTATGCTTTCTGCTGATACGTTGGATGTAACGTTATTCTGAACTGATGAATGAAGGCAGAAAGAAGAATGGAGAAAGTGCTAAACGGATATGAAATGGAATATTCAGAAAACAGCCCCAGGCAATAAGAACAGGGCAGGGATGAGTGAACAAAAGATCAAGGTTATCTACTCTCATATGTTAAAAATTCTCAGGGGGCCCTGTGTCAACCTTTAAAAAAAAACAAATCAGAACAATGCAGCAACAGAAACAAGAAAGGAAGAAAAATTCCCCATTCCTTTCCTGTCTGTAAATGTTACTTTATCTTCCAATGCAGCAATGGATGCCTTTACAGGAACAAAAGGAAATGAACGGGAGGTATAATTAGACTTTTCAACACTTAAACAGTTACAAAACTCTTTTTTTTCTAGAGAAAGATGACTCAAGCTTCTTAATACATGGTATTTAACTTAAATAATATAAGGAGCAATGTAGCTACAGTGCATGCTGAGAGCCGAGATTCTTTTAATATAAAACTGGCAGGTAAAGTAATTCTGTAGAGCAGTCTGCTTGCTTAGGAATATAGGAGCTCTCAAAGTGATGATGAAGTCTAAACAATATCAAAATATAGAAAATTACAACTACGAATGCAAGTTTCTACTAATTTTCACACAACTCCTATTTTATCCCAGTTTCTTTTTGACGAAAAATAAAATTACACCAAGAAAACAGCCCCCAAATATAATCACTAACACAAAATGCCAGTGAAATAATTCAAATTAATGCTTCTATAAAATTTAAATAATACATCAGAAATTTCCAAATGCTCAAAAAATATAAAAGAAAAAAAAAGCACTTGCATGCAGAATCCAAATGGTACAGGCAGCTATATCAGCTGTACTAGTCAAATTATATCCTGCAGAAAACACACTGGATCCTATTGACATCAATGGAAGCTCTCCATGTAGAACTGAGAAGCGGTTTTGTCATCGGACTGGAGTTGATGACAAACTTTTACGTCATGAAATCCGCATCTGATAGATTCATGGCAGAGATGGATTTCAAGGCACATACAGATCAAGAATAATGAGCGCTGGGTGTGACACTTCAAAGAAGAGGATTAGTAAGTATAAGAAAAGCACAACTGAATGTAAGTAGCTTGGCCTTTCTTTTTAATGAAGAGAGAAAATTTAAGGCTCAGCAAACCAACAGAATTTTTATTTGACTAATATTAGTTTTAAATAGAATGTGTTGTTAGCAATGGCATTTAACAAAAAGGAAAAACCAGAGTTAGTGAGGCTTAAAAACAGCAAGGGAGTAGAATATGTTCCAGTAAGAAAGCATATGAATCACAGAGAACTGCTTTCTGTTATAGCAACAAGATCAATTAGATCTGCAACAGCTGAAAACCATTAACTGTTGTTGGCTGCTGTTAGTGTAATGGGTTTTTTTCTGCTCAGTATTCTGGTGTCAGTTTATCACTTTACTACCCAAACAGTTCTGCCTGAAGCCCTGGTAATCTTAAATATAGAATTGTTAAGAACAAAAGAAAATCTCACAGCATACAAATTGAAGTATTAAATATTACTAACCTGTTTATAGATTAAACACAGCTTTAGCTGCCGAAACTGTTCAGTACAGTGTCAGAGATGTCTTTGTTTTCTGTTTTCATTTTTTATTTTGTGAGAGACAGAAACGGTTGCCTAATGCTAGTTACGTTAATTAATTTCTAGCCAGATATATAAGAGGGATAAAACTGGGGCAAGACAAGCTTCCCTAGAGCAGTCAGTAACAGCACTTCTTTCTTCTACCACTTTATGGAAAATAATAATAATAAAGTTTGTGAGACTGCTGTTCTTCTCATTGTCCCAGGCTTCCTGCACCATCCCCAACGTTCTGTACCAACTGCGCCTGGTCCTTCTCTCTTTCAAATTAGCAACACATCACCTTCTCTAAAACTGCAGCATCTTTTTACATAGTTTATCTATAGCACAATTTATAAGTTTCTGATTTTCAGAAAAGAAAAATGGTATGTCTTCTTTATGTTTTCTTTTAAATACTCATAGCATAACATTCAAAGTGACAGGCAGTCTTCTTCTAGATGAGGTTTGTTTTCTTTTGCTCATTAATGGCTCAACCTCAGGCAGCATTATTTCTGGAACTTGTCAGCTTAGGTTTCTCACTTCAGTGCTACTCTCTTTTTTCATCATCTTGGTGGCTCCTTTTACAGGCTTTCAAATTGTTGGGTGGGAAATATCAGGAACACCACTGCTTATCCTGGGCTAAATTAATGTCTCACATATGAGGAGCCAAGTAAGCAAATGTGAGTTTGGGGTTTTTTTGGTAGCAGGGGGTAAAGGAAATGAAATGGCAACACTGTTTTATGTTCCCAGGGTTCAACTGGGAGATAAGCCTGTCTGCTTTAAACAATGAGGTGTGGTGAAGAGAACCACAAGAAAGTAATAAACCGAGGAAAAATGTTTGCACAGGACATTCAGACACTAAGTTGGCCTCACCAGGGTCCATGTAGTACAGCAGAGCTCAACTTTGATTAAGAGGCAGCACAGCTAACATTAGCGTGGTGCCGCACTGAAGCTAACAGGCTGTGTCTTTTAGGATACCTCAGTTTTGGTACCTGCACTGCCTGCAGTTTTGGAGTGTGTCACCAGCAGTTTGTACTCTGGTACCCAACATAGGTGTGCTTGGGTGACAGTCCCCACAGAAGGGATATGCTTAACACCCCTATTTCTAGCCTTGCACAATTATATGATGACTCCTTCTCACTAGGTCAATAAAAAGCTGTTTATCATCTTCATCAAAATTATTTTCACCCCATTCTTGTGCCTCAGACAGAGCTCTCTGTGGTTAGGATGGGACTGACAAGCACAAACATCTGAGGTGAGCTTTGAAGCTCTTCATGCATATGCATTTAAAAGAATATCCTCCAGTCCCTCCTCCACTGCAACATTTAGCAGTCAGGTTTCATCAGAATATCAGAGTACCTGTAACTCACCAGAAAGCATATGAAATTATAGAAAATCACGTTGCCAAGAGCCACCTGTAAACACAAAGAAGAAATTGCCAGAGAAAGACTCCACCCTAGCCTTGTGTGCACAAATAATGACAGATAAGCAGTTAAAAAAAAATCACCGTATTCATGATAACTTATATAGCAGCTAACCCAAATTTCTTTAGTTGTCCTAACTTAAATTCAAACTTACAATGCTATAGTTGCACACTTCAATGCCATTTAGTATTTCCCTGTGCCTTAAAAAGGAAAACAATCAAGGAAAGTCCTTGTGCAGCTGAGGCAACAGAGCGGAGAGGAGACAAGCTGGAGACGGAAAATAATGATATCATCTAACTAAGGATCAGTTAAATACCAAATTTTGTTTTCACTTCACATGTACAGTGCTGCTAATTACTGAAGTGTGCATTTACAATAGCCAGAAGGAGTGTGAACTATGCTTCATTTTGGTTTTTTGCACAGACATGGATTTTTTATGAAAAAGGGAGAGTACTTGCAAGCTTTCATGATCACTCTCTTAAAATTTGTCCTTAGAGCAAAGCCAGTCCCATATAAGGGACCTGTGCTTGCTCCAGTATTTGAAGTGTGTGATAATGTGGACTGAGGCTTCAGCTCTCCGGCATGAAACGCAGGAGCATTCTGCTACCTACAAAGTCCCCATTATCACAGTCTGCACGTCTGAAACTAGATGACTAAATAAATGTTTAATATCCCTCTGAAGTATCCTGACTTCAAAACGCAGCTCAGGAGCTTAATAAATATGCACCCAAGGGGCATTTGGAATTGTCCCAAATAGGTGATTTTCATCTTTTCTGTGGGGCACTGAACAAGGGCTTTTGTAGATTTTTATGTCTCAGAGTTTTAAAGCAGCAGCATTTGTACCTAGAAAAATATCATATATAATTTCACAGATTCTTAAGAGTTCCAATGTCACTATTTCAGAGAGCTCCTGCCATTGAATTCTGCAAAGAAAAGGGACGATACCTGAGAGACAAAATACTAAGCAAATATTTTCTTTTTCTTCTTCTTCTTTTTTTTTAAATTGCTATTAACTGTATAAATTACAGAGAAAATAAGCAAGAGGCTGTGTAAGCATTCTGCTGGGCAGGGTGGTGGCGGGGATAACTCATGACACTCACTCCCAATTTAGGAAAAACTCCTAAATTCAGCTGGTGTGAGCAGGGACTTGAGAAACTGCCTAAGACCCCTTTTTAAAAAAGGAGTCCTTAATTTGGGACAGAAGAAAAGTTAATGTAGAAGATCCGTTCCCCAACAGTGATGTAATATAATTCATTGCATTTTTAATGTAAAAAAAAATAATGTATCTGTCTTGTTTAATATTGAAGGCTAAAAGTAAGGAATATCAAGAATCAACTACACGCCTTCATGTGGAGGTTTAAATAAACTGCAAACGATGAGTAAAAACAACCCCCAAAAACTTCTTAAAGGAGATGTTACACAAACTGTTTAATGCCTCTTTCCTTAATGTAACTGAATCTAGTCTACTCTAAATTAACCTTGATTTTTTTCAATGTAAATCTGAAATCTAGGAGGCATTCCTTAAAATTCTGATGGTGGGCAAGACTCTGAACAACATGAACTACTGTGAAAAATACATGCTTATAAATTACCATGAAACAGCAGAGAAATCACTCTGTTAGCTAATGCATATTGAGATGATCCTTTATATTGTATGTGTTAATCAGATACTTGAATGGCAAGGCATAAAAGCAGAGACAATATTGCTCATACAGATTGGCTCATGATGGCCTGTTTTAAAATCAAAAATGAAGTCTATGTTGACAGAACAGTTACAGATAAAAATACAAATCTCTGGCATTCTAATACCAAATGGTGTGTCTCAGTGAAATAATGGGTTCATTTTTATTCTAATTATTTAGAAAATACCAGTTTACTTTAGGAATGTACAATCATGGTGCAGAATTATACTACTCTACAATAACTAGTACAAATCCAACTCTTTAGAACAAGAACTAAACAACTATTCAAATATCAATGACTAAGTTTTAGTGAAGACTAATATACCACATTTAAAATTTTAAAGTGTTGGCTTATTTTAAATCCAGGCAGAACATTTTAAATGAAAATGAGATAAAAATGATCTTTAATAGGACCAACATAATTTTCTCAGGCAGAATCCTAGCTAGCTCTCAGTATCTTCTAGTGTAGCAGTCTATTAGGCATGCAGTCAAATATTACGGTATTGCCTGAAAAATTTCACAACTCCTCACTGCTTCTTGGCATTATTAATAGCTTCAATACTGACTTTTGTTTGCTATAACAAGATCATTCATCTTTTAAAACAAACAAACACCTACTAAAACAAATATTTTCATCTATTAAAACCATCATAAGCAGAGGCAACATATATGCCTCTGTTTATTTCTGAAATCATACGGTGACTATTGAATAATATTAAGCCCTTGATGTCAGGAAAATTATTAGGCTAGACTTTGGCATCGGAAGGCTTGCAACCCTTAAGAAATTGAGATACAAGATGAAAAAAGTGGTTTGTTGTTTTAAATCCCCAGAAATGTATCACATTTTCCAAATTTTATCTAAAGAATGAAGTAGGAATCTAGAACCAAGCTCTAAAATGCCAACAAAATTGCCTAAAGAGCTACAGATGGATTGACATATACATACATAATTAGTGTTCTGCTAAACAATTAGGGCTGCATTAATTCTGTTTTAAAAGACACTTGATAACTGATTTTTTATTGTAATTCTTCTTTTTCCCAAATATATAAATACTGGGAAATCCTGTCTCATCACAAGTAACACCAAAGAACAAACATTTTCTCTTTTTTTTTCTTACAGTTACTAGGAACAGAATAAAAGGAAACATTTCATTTGCTAAAAGCTATTTTAAAATTTGCGCAATCTTTAGCAAAAGACGTAAGTCAAATAAATGCTTATATTCTGAAAGCACCTTGTTTGTAAAGCAAAGTACAAGTGAAAAACAAAGCAGGTGCAAACAAGAACATTTTCTCAGAAGAGAGTGTTCAAATGCGGGTCCTGGCCTTAATCCCCCTGGCAGCTCACGGACTAATGCTGCCCAAGTCAGAGAGTGGTGATGACTCTCGACTGCTCTCAGTCCAAAGCAGGAGACATTACAAAGCTTTCACGGGCTTTTTACCCTCCTTTCTGACTCAAAGGACATCCACTGACTGACTAATCTGGTAAACTCTACAGGTAGATCAGCTATTTTATATGATCACTAGGAAAGATTAAAATGAGAACTGCCTTGGAACTTGCAGACTTGGCAACCTTCTGCATACAGCATTTCAAGGACTGGAATAAATCGTGCTGCCCAGATAATGACACAGAAGAGTGAATAAGAAGAAACTATTTCAGACATTAATTTAATTTTCAGTTCATTATTAAGCTTCAATTAAAGTTATTGTTTGGAGACAAATCCAAGCTTCAGGCCACTACAATGCTGCTTTATCTGTATGAAAAATTCCTATCACTGTATACTTAGTTTACATTATCAGTACACGATTTGATAATAACCTGTGCTGTACATAAAAGAAAGAAATCACATTAAGGTTTTTGTTAACTGCCAATGTAACCAATAATTTATGTTAGAAATTTCTATGTGATGCCATTAAGGGAAAATTATCTCATGTTTGTCACTTTGAAAGATCTTCTTCCAAAGCAGATAGTTTTGACTCTGAACGACATGTCAAATTCTACATTCACATAGCAAAGAACATATCAAGAAGGCAAAAACTGTGCAAAACAATAAAAATTTTTAAAAGGAAGGAAGGAAGAATTAGTTCATTTGATGAAAGGGAGCACACAGACTTAGGGACATGGTACTCTAATTTACCACTGTATGGCGAAGGTAGTCTTGCCATCCTACCTAGAACAGCAGAGCAAAGGATCAACACAATGATTTTAGATCTCTCTCCCTGTACCCAAAAGATGATAATACAAAAGGAAAAAGAGACAGGCTTGTCGAGGAAAGGAGAAATTATAACTTAACAAAGTGACAGCCCACGGCTGTCATTCAGGAACTAGACTGGAAAATGTTCTGGTATATTACCATTTTCTGCAAGGTTTATTTTTGTAAAACTAAGGGTAATCTCAATGTCTACAATACCAGATACAGATACCAGGAATAAAGCATTACACAACAGTTAAAGTATAGTACCTAAATAAATACCATTTTCAGAAGTACATTCACCTTGTTACATTAATCTACTTCTATTTTTGAAATCTGTACTTCAAATTTAAATGTAAACAGATTAAGCACAATGCTGAAGCCTTCCTAACTGTACATAAAAAAGAAATACTCATCTTTGTTATCAGTCTGTTTAGAGGATTTGAAAAATCTCCTGCAATCAGAAAAGATTTTCTAAGCCCTATTCTGTGAGACTTGCATGAAATATCTTCATTCATAATAACGGAATTTTTATTTTAAAATTTGATGGTAATACTTAGTTTTAGTATCTGACTTCATGAAGTACCTCATGTTCAAAATCCTTAGTGCACTTCACTTTGCATTTCTCTCCTTTTGTAACAGAAATACTATGTCAAGGGTGTCCTAATGAATTCCCTCCTTTGCCTGTTAAACAGGCAGGAGGACTTCTTATCGGTAAGGGTTGGGGGCAGAAGGGATCCCTGTTACAGACACTGCCTTTCCTGTGAAATGAAGCTTCTTTGAAGAGAATGGATTTGCAGACATTTCCTAAGGCTGTTTAGACTTTGGCTACATGCAATTACTCAGGAATGTTTATTTCACACCAAGACTGTGTTGGTGGGGGGTCTTCATCCTCTCTTCTCACACACTTTGTCTTGCATATCATCCAAGCAAAACCTAATAATTTTATTTTTGATTGCTCTATTAAGGCTGTCATCTGAAACAAAGTATATCCATGCTTGAAAGACTACAGCTTTAAGGAGAGAAAGCTGTAAGGAGGGAAAGGAAAGTGTATCCTTGCCCTGGAGCTTACACCAGTGTCTTGGACGGGATACAGCACTTCATCAGAGAGGGAGCTGCTTTCACACAGTTTTAGCTGTGTCTCAACCAAGAGGTTATGCCACTGGAGCTAGGCGGTGGCCCAGTATTTTCCACCTTATGACTGAAACAATCACAATGGCAGAACTTGAAAGCATAAACCAGCCTGAGTCCTGTGAATGAGATCAAAGCCACTTCTCTTTTTTTCTTTTTTTTTTTTTTTTCTGCTTGAAGGCTTTGTTCTAATAGTAATAGTCAGCAGAAAAGCAGAATAGCCCGATGATTACTCTGTTTTTAACAGATGACTCATTCTTTGATGAATCTTGAGGGAAAAGAGCACTGGGTTTGCTTATGGCTTTCCTGGAGTAGCTTCAGGCCTTAGTGAGTCAAGCCTCATGTGCTTAGAAGCACAAGTCTACAGCATTTACCACTGTTAGTAATGAGCATGTTTTACATCAAGTAACATACATTCCTTCTTGAGGCATATATTTAAACCATATTACTTCAGCAAACATTAGATAATTGGTGGTTCTTGACTCTAGTTTCCTTTCTTACCTTTTCCTTTCAGTTTTAAAATGCTATCAGAAATAAAAGCTGCTTCAGTGCTTCAGAGTTGTTCCATCTTGTATTACTCCAAATTCACACCAAATTTATCTGTCAGGAACACAGTTAAAATGCTTTGCAAGTTCCTCACTTGGCTACAAAAGTGCTAAATAATCAAGCCAAAAAGTCTTTAATAAAAATGCTACAATGATGTCCTGGTTTGAGCTAAATAGAACT
>NW_010157103.1:0-1658 GCF_000695765.1 Mesitornis unicolor
AGGCACGGCACTGCGGTCGCCTCCATGCGTTTTGGCTTTAAAAGCGGTAGTTAATGAAAACCAAACCTTTCCAAGGAGGTGTTTTTATTCGTTTGTTTTGTTCAAAAAATTTTTGGCAATCAACCACTCGAGGCGTCCATAAATTTCAGGAACGGGGAGCACCGGGGCACTCGGAGCGCACCCACTCCTGTGCTCACCAGAGTACAAGAGCAAAAAATTATCGTACTGGAGTTCGTGTCAGAAAAAGAGGTTGTTATTATTATTATTAATAAATAAATTCTTTTTATAGCGAGATTGAGGACAGATGGGGGAAAGCAATGGGAAATAATCGCCCTTTTTTCCAGTGGAAATAAGGACAACATGTGAAAATCATACACTGGGGGGGAAGAAGCATTTGTAATTTGAAACAGAAAGGAAAGGCTTTTATTGGAAAAAATATGTAAAAGAAAAATAAGCATCGTGTATCATGAAATCTGTCTAAATTAAATGATGCTTACAAAACACAAGTTACCAACCAGCAAAATGTGTACGCACTCTGTTCGGTTTCCCCTTAGTTTTAGTAGTTTTACTTCTGCATGTAAATTTTCAAATTATTACCGCTCTTGGTTTCAAAGTTAAGAGAGTATTTTCTGTAAACGTTTGGTTTATAAATACAGGAATAAACATGTATTTGGTGATCCTGATATTCCATTGAACAGGCAAATAAGAAACCACGCAGGGGGGGAAAACCGAACGTGAGAGAAAGGTGCAGGGGATTAATTGCAAATAAAGCAATTGTTACATATATATTTAAATGTATTTAATTGTATGCATTATTAAAATGCCCTTCTGACTAGTTTAATAATTTAGAATCGATAGTTTTCCTAAAAACTTTATAAAATATTTACACTTAATAAAATATTAATCGATTAACAAGCCAGTTGTACTCTTATAGGAGCTGTACTAAAGTCCTGTAATCACGCTGTCGCCACACGTCTCCGCTGTTAAGGAAAGGATCACTGACAAAATGTAAATGAAGATCTTCAGACGGTGGTGTTTATAAAATAGCTCATTAATGGGCTTGGATTGAATCTCTCCATCCATCCACATCATCAGATATAATAATAGTAACGAATCAGACAGGGAAGATCCTGGCTAAACCGTTGGCATTTTTTTTTTCCAGAAGTACTGAAGTCCTAAATCACCAATTCTTCTAACTTTCTGGCCATTGATCCACGGGGATTCGTAGTTCAACATCAAAGGTAAGAACAAAACATTATTAAATTATTTAATCACTGGTGGAAAACGTTAACTTCCCAGTCAGAGCTGCTTAGATTTATCAGATTTAGAAAAAAAAAAAAGGATAAAAGTTAGATCGGGTTATTTAAAAAGAAAAATAGGACTTCTCCAAAATTTGAGGTTACTCTCTGAAAGGGCCGGCGGCAGCCTTGGCTGGGCACTCTCTCCTCCTCGTAGCCTGCGCATTCCCGGCACCGGTTCTGGCTCCTCCGACAGCTCCCGGAGCCCCGGCCCTGGCGGCGGCCCCCGGCCTTCCGCTGTCCCCCACATCTTTTATGGCTCCCCCAAACTTCAGCCGGCGGTGGGATTCGGCTCCTACCCCGTTCACGGCTTGCTGTCCCGGGGCAAGGCTGGCATCGTGTCCAGACTTCGGCGGCGGG
>NW_010157104.1:0-2128 GCF_000695765.1 Mesitornis unicolor
CACCTCTCGCTGCAGCCCACTCCCCTCGGCTCCCTGCTCTGAGCTGCAGTTCCCCCTCTCCCAAATCCCGCTTTTCCGTAAAAAATCGCTCCGTGACCGTGTTCGCCGCCGGTCCCGCAGGTCTGGGTGCTCATCCCCGGGCCCGGCAATTTACCTCGGTGGAATTTACCATTTCGGTTCCCCTGCTCCCCAAAACAGTCCCGTGTGTTTGCGGGACACCCCCGCGCGCTCACAAGCGCGGCTCTGCGGGGTCCGGCGCTGTCAGCACCGCGGTGCCACGCCGGGGAGGAAGGTGTCCTTCAGTTCATCCTGGGAGTCTTAATTTCTTTTTCCCAATAAACACGCTTTAAACGCCACTGCTCAAATAATAACTTTTTCAAAAAGTCACCACTTATCGTTTTAGGTTGTTAAGAAGAGCAATTTTCAGAGCTCCTTGGCTGTGAAAGCGAGGTGGAATAGAGTGCGATATTTATCCTTTATTTTTTTCCTCTTATTTTTTTCTCCCCTTCTCTTTTTGCTTCTGCAAAAAATCACCGGGTTTTCGCAGATGCGAGGGCACTGCAGGGTCCGGGTTTTTGCAGATGCGAGGGCACCGCAGGGGCCGGCTTTTGCAGATGCGCGCCCGGGTGCGCAGTGCGGGCTCCGGCCGCGTTTGAGCTCCCCGAGCTCGGTAACAGAACCTCCGCAGCCGAAGGACCGAGAGGTGTCCCGGAGCCGGGGGGGGCCATGCCGGGAAGGCAGCGCTATCCCGGCGGCAGGAAAAACCCCGGCCGCGGCTGGAAGTGTCTGCTGGGGAGGCTGAGCCCTGATTAAAATCAGGTGTTTAATACAATACAAGGCCCAACGGTTTATGGGGTTTCAGCTGAGGATTTTTTAGGGATCACAGTTCAAAACAGTAGTCCAAAGCTAAGGTTTCAATATCCCGGGAGTATTTATTTGCAAAACAGATTAAACACGGACACGAGTGTACGGCTCTGTCTGCGTTTTCCTCGCCGAGGCAGCGAGAGCTGCGGTTACCGCAGGGGATCCCGCACCCCCTGCCCAGCACCCCCGCACCTGGGGGGCTGCAGGGTGCGGGTGTTTCTGGGTGCCCGCCGGGCGCACGCCCGGGCAGGGCTGCGAGGCGGCAGCGCGCAGTATATTAAAACCACGATATGTTGCAGAATTGCCTTTCATTGGGCAATATTTTAAGCAGATGTGAGGCTCCTCGGGGAATTGCACTCCATTACCTGCCCTGGGAAGGGGATGGACGTGTGCGAGCGCGCTGGGGGGGTTCACAGGGAATTTCTCGGCGATTTTAGCCCCGCTCCCCAGGAGAAAGGCAGGGATGGACCGGGCATGGGAATCGGTTTCGCTCACTTTATCGCTCACCTCCAGGGGAGTGAGAGCCTTTAGCTAATGGGTGTAAATCCAAAGATTTGGTTTTACAAAATTCGCAGCCCCCCGAGCCCATCCACCGTGGCTCCAAAAAAAAAAGGGGTTGGGCCGGAGCGGGCAGGTAGGAAGGGCCGTGCCTGCCCCCGCGGCCAGCGGGCCTCGTCCTTCAGCGAGAAAATAAAATACGGGTGTTTGGGGGCAGGTCGTGCCCCGGCCGAGGGCCCTGTGGAGGGTGAGAAAGGGGAGAAGCGGTAAATGGAGGAGCCGGGCGCTGCACGCTTGAACCAAATTCGTTTCTCTTCGAAATCCCCGAATTAGACTTGCAGAGCACAAACGCATCCCCTAACCGGGCGTCTGTGAGCTCGGGCTCTACATAAATGTTCGTGCTGGAAAGCGCTGCCCAGCTTTTCTGCAGTCCCGCTCGCTTTTCGTTGTTAGGAATATGACAAAGTTTTAAACCCGAGTTTTCAGACGGAGCTGCTGCCCCCGGGGCTGGCAGGGGTGGCTGCGGGTCCCCGCTCTCGGCTACGGGCTTTACCCGTTTGCCAGGATTATTTTTGTTGTTATTATTAAGGCTGAGATGGTGGAGGGAGAAGGGAACGGGAGAGGAGGGAAGGCGGAGGCCGGGGTCCGAGCACCGCTCCTCGGCGTGCGGCTGCGCTCGGATCGGCGGCTCCGGCACACGCGGAGGAGGAAACTTCATGGCGGTTTCGGGCGTTTAATTCGGTGTTGTTTGTTTGTTTGTTGTTGG
>NW_010157105.1:0-836 GCF_000695765.1 Mesitornis unicolor
CATTGGCCTCAGCCCATGGATTCAGCCTATACTACTTCTGTGTGATCTACAAAGATGAACAGCGATGTAAAATTTACTAGTGATAGAAAAATTATTTAGCTTAATCCTACCAAATCCATCCCAAAGAGCCGCAGGATGATTTGGTGTCACTCGGCAGCCAGAGAATTAAATTGCAGATTTAACTCCGTGCTGACAAAAGCAAAGGGGGAAAACCTGCACTGAACAACAACCTCTGAGTTACCTAACAGCACCCGTGGCCATCCAGCACGCTCAGACAGAAGTGCCCAAAGCTTTATTATGGGGATGCCAGGAAAACAAATAGGTTTATAAACACCACCTACAGGTGTGTGAGCAGCAGCTGCATCAGGTGAATTCGGCTATTTGCAAAGAAGATGAGCTTTGGACAAGCAATTTGCCCCATCCACTAAGACCTGACTGGTAAATCCTTTCCTTGGGGCTCGGTTCAGTCTAACCCAGGGGTTTGTGGCACCAGTCAAGGTCTGCAGGGTCCTCTGGTGTCTCTCCTTCTCCACCAGTGCTGAAGCCAGGCTGTCCATGTGCCCCTTGCTCATCTGAGACGTATCCCACGCTCTCCTGCACTGCAAGTTTCTTTCCTGTTGAATTTTCAAACACTCACACTATGCTGTCTGCTCCATCCCTTCAGACCCCACCTGCAGTGCAACCCCAAAACCAAAAGGACATGGAGCTGTTGGAGTCCAGAGGAGGCCACGGAGATGCTGAGGGGCTGGAGCAGCTCTGCTGTGGGGACAGCTGAGAGAGTTGGGGTGTTCAGCCTGGAGAGCAGAGGGAGAGGGAGAGGGAGAGGGAGAGGGAGA
>NW_010157105.1:944-1842 GCF_000695765.1 Mesitornis unicolor
CAGGACAAGGGGCGATGGTTTTAAACTGGAAAAGGGCAGATTTAGGTTGGATCTGAGGAAAAAGCTCTTCCCCATAAGGTGGTGGCTCAGTGGCACAGGTTGCCCAGAGGTGGTGCAGGCCCCATCCCTGGAGATATCCAAGGTATTGATGGACTCTGAGCACCCTGATGTGGTGCCAATGTCCCTGTCAGTGCAGGGTTGGGCTGGAGGAGCTGTGAAGGTCCCTTCCCACCCAGCACACTGGTGATCCTGTGATCCCACGTTCTTGGAGCCCCTTCCCCAGTGTGTGCTCAGATGATCCCAGACAGGAGCCATCTCCCCTCCTTCCTGAGGGCTTGCCCTAACCCGAGTGCCACAGCCACGAACAAAGCAGACAAGCAGCCCTCTGCATTGCAATCCCTTTGAAGAAACACGTCTGCATGTAAAAATGGAGTGGATCCTGTTCATTGCAGCCATTTGGAAACGATCTTGGAGCCACTGTTCAAGGATCTCAACACAGAGCAGCAGCCAAAGAGGTAAAAGCGACATCAAAAGTGATTACAGGAAGGAAGAAGCAAGCAAACAGAAGGCAAGACGTGGTTTGACTATCGCGTGTTTGCATCTCCAGTGCTGCTCTGGTGCTTGTCTGGGAAGAGACAGCAGAGCTCAGACGAGACCAGCCGGTCTGATGAGCTTCTCCTACACGAAGCTGAGCTCGAGACACAGCACAGCTCCCAACGGAGGACGCATTAAACTTCATCTGATACGTGGCTACGGCTCAGAAAAACAACAGACACCAAGAAAGGCACCAATGGTGTTAAGGAGTTGAACAGACACTCAGAGCTTCTGGTAAACCAAGGAATGGGGTGGAAAACTCAACATGAGCCACAATGGGCGCTCACAGCCCAGAAACCAACCC
>NW_010157106.1:0-1644 GCF_000695765.1 Mesitornis unicolor
CGGGAAGGGGGGGGGTTGTGGGGTTTTTTTGGCTTTCTCCGCCAGCGATCTCGAATGGACGCCATGCCTGGTGCAAGAGGGGCTGCGGCACCTCCCGAATTACCCATCCACTGAATTAAAAGCAATAAATATTATTCTTGCTCTCTAACAACCCAGAAAACCACATTTTCTGCCCCAAACGACGGTCCTGATTGCACCACCACGACCAGAAACGTCATCTGCTGTTCCAGGACAGGGCATTGCCTTCAGGGAAAGCTATTTTTAGGCCATACTTCTGATGCATTTGGCAGCGCCCGCAGCTCTTCTGCCTTATTTTTTGCCACTGAAGTCATTTGATGGCCCTCGCTGCACCCGGCAGCTGTTTAGAAATAGAAATAAATCCATTTTCTGAGGTGTTGCAGCTTCAGCAGCAGATGGAGCCTGGAAAAAGGAGAGGTCTAAAGCTGGCCCGAACTTTTACGGTCCCTTCCAGCCTTATTTCCTGCTCTTCCACATAAATCCTTCACAATTCCTGCCTTTTCAGTTCATTAAATGTTTCCTAATGGTCTTGCCACCACTGTCAGTGGCTCCCCGGGAGCTGTCAGCATCGCCAGCTCCTCCGTCATCCGCGCTGAGCTGTGACAGTGACTTTTCCCAAAGTTGCTTTTGGAGAGGCGAGACGTGATGTGACATTCCCGTTATCCAGCAGCGATGCTCGGCCATGGCCAAGTCACAGTCCCGTGGAAAACCCACAGACCCCATCCAGGGTGAACAATCTCACTGCAATGCAGCTCCCGTTGCTTCATCTCACAGATCCTAAAAATCACCCCCAGCCTCCCTGGACACTGGTAGGGAAGTGGGGTAGGCACTCAAGATGATAGGTGGGCTCCCAGGGGGGTGCAAGGAGCACCCTGGGGTGTAGCGTGGGCACCCAGGGAGGGAGTTGGGAACACAAGGGGGTGCAAGGGGCACCCTGGGGTGCAGTGTGAGTGAGCCACGGGGGTGCATGGGGCACCCAGAGAGAGGTGTGGGAACACCAGGGAGGGAGGTGGGCACCCAAGGGGGTGCAAGGAGCACCCTGGGGTGCAGCATGGGCACCCAGGGAGGGAGATGGGCACCCAGGGGGTTGCAAGGGGAATGTGAGGGTGCAGCCTGGGCACCCCAGTGGGTAGTCAGGGTGACCCAGGGGGAGCTTGGGTACCCCAGGGTGTAGTGTGGGTACCCCATGGAGGTGCATGGGGCACCCCGAGAGAGGGGTTCATTGTGGGCACCTGGGGAGGGAGGTGGGCAACAAGTGGACGGGGTGGGGCACAAGGGGCACCCTGGGGTGCAGCATGGGCACCCAAGGAGGGAATAGGACACCCAAGGGGGGGTGCAAGGGGCACCCTGGGGTGCAGTGTGAGTGAGCCATGGGAGTGCATGGGGCACCCAGAGAGAGGTGTGGGAACCCCAGGGAGGGAGGTGGGCACCCAAGGGGGTGCAAGGAACACCCTGGGGTGCAGCATGGGCACCCAGGGAGGGAGATGGACACCCAGGGGGTTGCAAGGGGAATGTGAGGGTGCAGTCTGGGCACCCCAGGGGGTAGTCAGGGTGACCCACGGGGAGCTTGGGTAACCCAGGGTGCAGTGTGGGTACCCCCGGGGGTGTATGGGGGCACCAGAAGGA
>NW_010157106.1:1825-2071 GCF_000695765.1 Mesitornis unicolor
GGATACCCTGAGAGAGGTGTGGGAACCCCAGGGAGGAAGGTGGGCACCCAAGGTGGTGCAAGGAGCACCCTGGGGTGTAGCAAGGGCACCCAGGGAGGGAATAGGACACCCAGGGGTTTGCAAGAGGAATGTGAGGGTGAAGTCTGGGCACCCCAGTGGGTAGTGGGGGTGACCCAGCGTAGGTGCCCGGTGTGCAGCGTGGCCACCTCGAGTGGGACTCGGGAATCCAGGGACGGCGTGGGCACC
>NW_010157107.1:0-6833 GCF_000695765.1 Mesitornis unicolor
GGGACCGACAGCCTCTGGGAGCCGACTCCTGAGATACCCTCTGAGCTGTGGGAGTTGCTGGGTGGTCCCAGTCCCGTTGCCAGGCACCGCACGGCTCCGCATCACAAAGCGTGTCACAAAGGGTGTCCCAGGGCCCTGTGGTCATAGGGGGCATCTCCGGGCAGCTCCTGCAGTAGTCTTTCCTGGAGCTGGCGGCTGTGCTGGCGAGAGCGAGTGTGGGCTCAGGAATTTCATGCTGCTTGTATCCATTCTAGACCTCCAAACACTCAACTCACAAGTGCTCAATTGAAGCCACGGCAACAGGGGATCCAGCCATGCTGCAAGTATCATCTTCAGCTGTGGAGCAAAGAAAAAAGCCCCTGGTAAAGGGCATGGCAAGTCCAGAGAATGTCATGAAGATGTCAGAGCCACGTCAGTTAAAACCTGGCAGCATTGAGAGAGAAAGAATTAAAAATATCTTGGATGAGGTGATCGCCAAGCTGGAGCTGAGCAGTTTGATCCCACAGATGCTCGACTCTCTGGACAGGTTTGCTGATATGCTGGGACCTGAGGTCACGAACAAACTCATTGAGCACCAGAAGCTTTCCAATGAAATGAAGCGTCTGCTCTCCAGCTCTGAAGAAGAGGACACCATGAGAGCTGAGGAACAACGAGGCCGTCTCTGCTTGCTAGAGCAACGTGTGAAACGTTCTGTTACAAGTGTCCTGAGGCTCTTGCTGGCCAACCCTTCGCTTTGCCAGGCCCTGAAACGTGAAGCCTGGGTGAGAAATCCACCAGCTGAAGTGGTTATCAAAGCCTTTGGGGACTTCAGGAATTTCATGCTTGAGAGACTCCTGGCAAGTCCCGTGGAACAGGAAGAAAAGATTCCGTTGATGGAAGACATCTCCCTCCAGACTGAGAACACTGAAACAGCCACAGCTTTGCAGGCAGAGCTGGCAGCAGCAATCCGGACTCAAGAGGAGGAGGTAAGATACTGTGGGAAGATGTTTTCCAACAGTGTCTCCGAAGCCAAACTCTGGTAAGCTGATAAACGATGCCTTTCTCGCAGTTTCTGAAGAGGACGTTCCAGAAATGATTTCTAAACCAGATCCTAAGTTCAAAGAGACTACTTGCATTGTAAAATGTAATTAAAAATGCTAACTGCATGCTGGGTTTTTTAAAAACTTGAATTTGGCTTGTTTTGGACCTGTTCTCACAGCCAACTAGACTGACACAAGTCACCGCGTTTACAAAGGAGCTGCAGGACAGGCACAAATTGCCGTGGTAGTGTTGTGGCAGGGCTGCAATCTCAGCTGCCAGGACGAGGCTCCATTCACTGATGAAATGATGAAAAGTCAATCCAGGGAGAAACTGCTCTGATTAAAACCCATTTTTAATATCTACTCTGCCTTCACTCTTGCTCAAAACCAACATCTCTGTGACTTCCAACCCTGTAATACTATCTGCCGTAGAGCATTTGTGATTAAGACGCGATTATGGGAATTCCTCATTTTTGCAGCGAAGGCAACCGAGGTACAGATGAACGATCGGGCATTTCTCAGGCTCCTTCTGTGTGTGGGGGCTGTGCCAGCATCCCAGCCCCTGACAGGCAATCCTTTGTTCTGTGCGGACGCTTTTCTTTCTCTTCCTGCAAGAGGGGCTGGAGAGGCAGGTTTTGTCATGTGCTTGCTGCACTGAATGGTGCTACCAGAGACAAGGGCCCGCTCTCCCCATTCCCCCTGCTCCTTGGAGGTCTGTGAATCCAGGCACTTGAGATGTTGACGTGCAGTTTGGCAGCACGTCCAGGGCGTCATGAATAAATCTGTGTGGCTGGTCCCAGCTCAGGGTTTCTCTCGCAGGCAGCGCGCTGAGCTGCGTCCCCAGCCAGCCACTCTGAGCCTAATCCAAAGCTCAAGGGAGCCACGGGGCTTGCTCCAGCGGCTCGGATTTTGGCTCGTCCTCCGATGGCAGCATCAGTGGGTCTCGGTATGGTTTGTTCATTGTCTGCCTTTATTAGCAGGTTCCCAGAGGACCAGTGGGGGTTTACAAAGCACCCTGTGCACATCTCACCCTGTTCCCTCAAGCAGCAGTGGCAGGTCCCTGTCACTACCAGAGCAGCGGGGGCTCTTCTTCCATCTCCCCTGCCTTTGCCCTGCTCCTCCTGCCCATCGGCAATTCTTGACAGTATTTCTTCCTCTTGTTTTCTGGGTCTAGATTCACAAGAGGGACGAAGTGATCAAAGACCTCAAAACATGCATGCAAGATCTGACCGAAGAATGCAAGGCTTCCATCCAGCAGATCAAGGAGCAGGGAGAAAAACAGCAAAAAGAGGAGCTGCGAGCCTCCCAGGCCAGGTGTGCCAAGCTACAGCAGGACATCGAGCAGCTCAGAGCACAACTTGATGCATCAGTGCTGGAGCATCGAGCATCAGAGCTGGCTCTCAGAAAGGTAAATGGGAGGAGAGAACAGGAGATTTAAAACCTTTTGTAGTGCTGTCAGGTCTGGCTGCTGCAAGTGATGACTCGGCTCCTGCGAGCTGCTGGCAGGATGCACATGCTGTCTGTCAGAGCGTACCTGCTCTGTCTTCATGCTCTGCTGACGCCAGTGGAGAGCAGCCCTGCGGCGACAGCGGGAAGCAGCCTGCTCACAGGTCCTCCTCCTGCCCCGAGAACAACTTTGCACAGTGCTGTGCCACTGCTCGCTAGAGGGGCTGTGCTCGGGGCACAGCGCAGAGCAGCAGGGCTACAGCAAAATAGGGAAGGGCTATGGTAAGAAGGGATTTGGTGTGGGGTAAACATAATAGTGGTTGTACATGAAGCCATCTTTTAGAGTTGATTGTCGTGTTCTGGGCTGAGTGCAGCTGATCTTGAGAGCGACACCATTCCCGCTCTGTCTGGCACTTTGCTGAAGGCGCAAGCCAAGGAGCTGTGTTGGGTTGAGTTGAATGAGGAGGGAAATGGGATTTATCACAGCGCCGAGCAGACACGGGAGGAAACAGGAGCAGCAGGCAGGCTCAGGCCTCTGCATCAACAGCTCTGCCCTGAGCAGAGCGTGCTGGGGCCACAGGCACAGGGAACTAGAACTGGAAAGAACACTTTTCTCCCTCGCTTTGCTCCCCCTTGGTATTTACTCCAACCAAGCGCTGGCCTCCCACAGGGAGGACCGCACACGGGTGACTGGGCATCTCTCGCTCTTGCACTGGACGATGTAAAGCCAAGTGGCAGTGGGATGGGCATTGACAAAGAGTCAAATGGAAGTTAGAGTCACAGTACAAAATCCCAAATCCCCCCTTTTACACCTCCCTTAACGGACTGGCTTTAGCGGGCAGTTCCTTCTGAGCCCCTGCAGTATTTGATGAGTTGCTCAGCTCATTCTAATGCTCAGACAGAGATTTGCTGAGCACAGAGGTCTCATTTCCCCCTCCTTGGCACTTCCTCTAGCCCTGGGTGGCCCAAGATTGTACTTACGGTCTAAATGGCGGAGGGCCGACCTCGTGATGGCCTGGGAGCCCTTGGGACATCCTGGGTCAGTGTCACACAGGAAATGGTGTGGCACTTGTCATGGGCTGGAGCTGATCTCTCTCTTGATGGTTCCAAGGAGCACAGATACCGCAGCGTGGGGTGAACTGCCCATACCTGGTTACACTGCAGTGTGGCCACTCTTACACTGGTTTACAGCTAGAAATAGCTCTTCGTTTTAAAGGCTCCATCTTCTGAGTACTTTTTGTCCCGCTTTCACAGTTAGCAGTTCTCTGTTGCTTCAATCTTAGGGTGGTTGCCCCAGTTTGTCGATGACTTGCCCCATTCCATCAGGCATGTTCATTTCCTACCGCAGAACGCACCTTTCGGACGCATCTCAACCCTCAGCCCTCACCCAGCTCAGTGCTGTAAACCAAACACGGCCCTTCTGGCCTGAGGGAACGTCCCAGGAGAATCTCCAAACCAGGGCAAACAAAATCCGTGTCAGCTGAAGGCAGCTTGCCACAAGGAGGAGGTGTTACACTCAAATAGAACGGTGCTGGGGCTCAAAGCTGCACTGGTTTCTAACTCAGGTTCTTTCTTACCAGGAGCTTGTCTTGTTTTGTGTTTCAGGGGAATTGCAGAAAGGAGACGGAATTATGGAACTTGGTCCAGGAATACGACACAGACATGGCAGAGAAACAGGTATCTGCTTTAAAGTGCTTTGCTTTGTTCAGGTAGATTCCTGTCCAAAAGGACATGTGGCTCTTACACAGGAGGCCGTGGAAGTGAGGGGCAGTTTTCCACCCAGAAGTACAGGCTTTAGAAGGAAAGGTATCTTTGTCCTGCCTCCATGTTCGGGAGCTCTCTGCTGCTTTGACTTCAGCAAAAGTTACATCCACTGCTAAATCCCACAGCATCTGGGGGCAAATGGGCTGCCGTGTTCTGCCAGACATGCCCACCTGATACTAGGAAACACGTTTTTCCCTTTTGCTTCAATCCTCAATCCCATTGGCCCTCTCTGGTGTCCAAATCATGCTCCTGTTCCTGCTGGCCCCTTGAGAGACGTCTCTCAAGTGCTAAGAAACCGACCACCCTGCGCACCTCTGCCTTGGCATCCAGCTTTACCACAGCAGGCTGAGAATCCCACCCCGCACCTCTACTTGCTTTCCTGTTCCTGCCCTATTTATGCAGGTGGATAAAGCTGCTGGATTACTAACAAAGCAAAACGTAGGGAGAGGCTTAGGAGCTGGCCGCTAATTGTAGGAGATGACACTTCCCCCTTGCCAGGGCTTTAACAACATGATTATTGTGGGTTCCTGCCTGCTGGGTGGCTGAGCACCATGTCCCGGCAGGTCTGGGGCAGACCTTGCTGAGGCAGACACACTGCTGGTTCCCCTGATCTTCCACTTCAGCGTGGCTTCCTCAAAGGCATTAGGAAAGGCACAAACTGCTGCTGAGCCTGCAAGTGCAGTAGCATCATGAAAACTATCTGGCCTTGGCCTTTCCCAGGCTGACGTGGCCTGGCTCTGCTCATGCTCCCAGCAGTGGAAGTGTCAGCTGGGCTTCAGAGGCACTCCTCTGAACGGCTTTGTACCCCGCTGGCAGCTCAGGCCCAGCCTCGCCCAGGCTGCAGTGGTGCGTCTTTTTGCACAGGGCATCTGCAGGAGGGGCTCTGGCCTGGTCAGAGTTCCTGGCTGAGGGGGATGCTATTTGCAACACAGGGAGAACGATGAGAGTGTTTTTCAGAGGAGCATGAAGATACGAGGGCCTGGCATCTCATGACATTCCCTGGGTACTGGGCACATGCTCCTTTTGGAAAGACTCAGCTCAGCGCCCAGTTGTGGTTCTGCCTAGGTTTGGGGTGGCTTTAAGAACCTTTACCTAGGGATGTGCAGGGAAGAGCTGCTGAACGCCCTCCAAATTGCTACACTTGGTATCTGCTGTCTTGCTAGGCTCAGTATGAGGAGATTCACGCTGCCTACACTGAGGAGAAGGCCCAGCTGGCTCTGCTGACCGAGAAGCATGCTGTACTTCTTCAGGAGTATTCCAAGATTGAGGAAGAGCAGAAGAAGGCGGCTTTGAAGGAGTTGGCTGCTACCCGCATCCAAGCCTTCTGGAGAGGCTACTTGGTCCGGTTGCTCTTCAAGCCAAAGAAGAAGGAGGGCAAGGGCAAGAAGAGCAAGAAATTGTCGCGGTTTTAGGCTAGGCCGGCCACTAAATCCTGGCCAGACGCTCTCTATTAACGCCTCTCCCCTCCCCAGAAGGGAAGAGAAAAGAGAATAAGGGAGAGAGACTTTACAGGTTGGAAAAGAAAGTTAACAGATTTCATGAAACAATACTACTGATACTACAGGATAATATTGTAAATAGAAAAATAATGAAATATATACAAATAAGTACAAATACATATAAAACCAATATAAAATCCTCCCCCACCCTCCCCCAATGACGAATACGGCACCAGAGGCTCTGCAGAGCCGGGCACTGGAAAAGTCCCAGACCAAACCCAGCAGCAGTGGGAGCTGATGCAGGACACACAAATCAGGATCAGAGGCAGATGAACCAGCAGGGTCTGCTTCGGCCTTGGCCTCTGCAGAATCAAGACAGAGGGAAGGGTCGAGATGGAAGGGCTCCAAGATGGAAGAAGAAAAGGATTGAGACCCTCGTGATCTCGGTTTTTATCCCGAGTATGACGTGTGTGGGATGCAATACCTCGTTGGTCCGTTTTGGGTCCGCTTCCCCCCCGTAGGCGCAGACACAGCACCCAGGATGAGACCACTGACCTTGAGCTTATCTTCTAGCAGCGCTGTTTGGGAAAAACCATGCTGCCAGTTTTCAGCAAGTTCAGCCACTTAAAAGAGACTGAGTTGAAAAGTAAAATCACTAAATAGAAAATTAGTTCTGTTTAGCTCAAACCAGGACAGAAATAAAGCACAAAACTGATTCTCTCTCCTCCTGGCAAAGCTGCTGGCTCTGCTGGGACTGAGCTCTCCCAGATAAAAGCATTAGATTTGAGAGAGCATTTGCATTACGGCCCCAAAGGCTGGGGCTGCTCTCATAGTTGGAGTCTATTGCAGCAGTGGCGTGAAGCTGTCTCATCATTTTAGGTTTGGCGTTGCCACCCCTGCGAGGAGGAGGATGTCTGCTGCTGAAGGGACTGGGTCAGGGGTGCAGGTTCCTGGCTTGTCTCCTTGGCCCCAGTCTCCTTGCTTATACCTTGCTTGTGTGCCAGGGCCCAGTTCTGTTCCTGAAGGTGGCAATAAAATCATTCCTGGGGCAGGTGAGGCCCTTCACCTGACAGCATTTCTGCCTTCCACAGGAGGAAGCTGCAGCTGCAGCACCACTGCTTATCAGCGAGAGAAGGGACACAATATTCCAGATGTGGTCTCACCA
>NW_010157108.1:0-2143 GCF_000695765.1 Mesitornis unicolor
TGCATGGGGTTATTGCAACCAAAGTGCAGGGACTCGGCTCTTTGCCTTGTTGAAGCTCATACAGTTGGCCTCAGCCCATTGTTTCAGCCTATCCAGGTCCCTCTGAAGAGCCTTCCTACCCTCAAGCAGATCAACACTCCCTCCCAACTTAGTGTCATTTGCACACTTGCTGAGGGAGCACTCAATCCCCTCATCCAGATCATTGATAAAGATGTTAAACAGGACTGGCCCCAAAACCGAGCCCTGGGGAAATAAAGATGTTAAACAGGACTGGGCCCAAAACCGAGCCCTGGGGAACACTGCTTGTGACTGGTCACCAACTGGATTTAGCTCCCTTCACTACAACTCTCTGCGCTTGGCCATCCAGCCAGTTTTTTACCCAGCAAAGAGTATGCCCGTCCAAGCCATGCCCAGCCAGCTTCTCCAGGAGGATGCTGTGGGAGACGGTGTCAAAGGCCTTACTAAAGTCCAGGTAGACAACATCCACAGACTTCCCCTCATCCACCAAGCAGGTCACATTGTCATTAAAGGAGGTAAGATGAGTCAAGCAGGACCTGCCCTTCCTGAACCCATGCTGACTGGGCCTGATCGCTTGGTTGTCCTGCATGTGCCATATGATGGCACTCAGGATGATTTGTTCCATCATCTTCCCTGGCCCCGAGGTCAGACTGACAGGTCTGTAGTTCCCTGGGTTCTCTTTCCAGCCTTTCTTGTAGATGGGCGTCACGTTTGCAAGCCTCCAGTCAACTGGGACCTCACCAGCTAGCCAAGACTGCTAATAAGTGATGGGAAGTGGCTTGGTGAGCACTTCTGCCAGCTCCCTCAGGACCCTGGGGTGGATCCCATCAGGCCCAATAGATTTGTGCATGTCTAAGTGGTGTAGCAGGTCGCTAACCACTTCATGGATTATGGTGGCTTCACTGTGCTTTCCATCCCTGTCTTCCCGCTCAGGGGACTGAGTAGCCAGAGTACTACTTCATAATTGTATGAACTGAGATAAGGATCCCTTCTTGTACCCTGCTGTGCCAACCTCTGTACAAACTGCTGCATCTGTGAGCTGCACTTTAAGCATAGCTCTTTTATAAGCCTGTCCCTAGCACCTAAACCAGTGCTTGACCATTGATAATCAGGGGACAGCTACAACAAAGTCTTCAGGCACCTTTATTTGAAGGGCACCTGACTGAGCTCTTAGAAGCTGATAAAACTTACCTTGCCCTTATCTGACAGCAGCACAGACCCTCAAGTTTCACAGACTTGAAATCCAGGCATTCCCCAATGATACTGGACCCTGTACCCGGAAGATCCAGAAGCTTCCAAAGCAGAACCCAGAGACTGCTGCACAAACTGCTATGTCTGTTAGCCACTTCTTTTAGCTGCATTTGTCAATGAAGGGTATGTACAGCTTGTATATAACACTCTAAAGTAAGAAATATGGACTTCTTTATTGAAAAGGCAGTAAAGCAGATCACCAGTTCACACAATTCATGCATTTAAGGATTGTCTCTTTTCAATAACTGTTTTGCTGTTGCAGCTCATGTAAAATGGCCTCTGGAGAGGGAAAGAAAGAATTCAGAAGCTCGAGCTCCACACTACCGTTCTGCATTAACAGAAGGCCTCAGGGAAAGCAACTGTGTAATTCCCCAACCAGCTTTTCTTTGTGAATATGTGAAGGACTTAAATGCTTGAGCTGCCACACTGGTCCTTTATAAAATCATAAATTCTGTCAGGGGTGAAGAGAGTGCACTGTGAAGACTGACTTCCAAAGCTGAGCATCTTTTTCTTTTTGGTGAGATATCTTACACTCATTTCCAATCCTCTTATCATATTTTTGGTCAAATAGCATATCCTTACTCTCACTGTAGTATGACGTTGTTGCCTCCAGTGAAGTTTGATGTTTGTGGCATTCATGCCAACTACTTTCTTGCTTTAATATTATTGGTTCAAAAATAAATAGTCTTTCCTCTTCATAGAAACAGCTGTGTTTCATCAGCCCAATGAACTGATGGGTCCAATCATCATGGTCCAATATCCTTGCTCTAACAGTGGCATGTAGCAGACGCTTGAATGGAGTGCATAAGTAAAAGGAATTTAATAAATATCCCTCCTTGAAATGCCTTACCGGCTTTGGGCAATCAGCAATTTA
>NW_010157108.1:2193-13447 GCF_000695765.1 Mesitornis unicolor
CTGCCACTCTACAAATTTCAGTGCCATAGTGTGAAATAGTGTGAAAATGGGAAGTTTATTCACTGAGGTGGTATATTTCACATAGTGTGATATTATTTAGGTATTTAATCTAATCATGTTTATGGCTCTTTTCTTGGTTGCTGTACAATACAACAATACAAACATATGCAACAAAACCTCAGAACTGTAGTTATGTTTAATAAGGTCATAACTAGAAAACATTAATCAATGGACAGGGAAAATAAATCAAAAGAGGATTAAAGATAAAAAATGGCTTTTTTAGTTTTAGTTGCATTAAAAAAATTATAACTGATGTTCACATTACAGTTTCAGCCAGAAATTACTGTAGAGCCAAGACATTATATAATGCATGTAACTCAACTAGAGATTCTTCAGGGGAAGATTATTTGAGGTGCTGAGCATAGTCTGTGAAAGTAAATATTTTAAAATTTATGAAGTACCCCAATACTACAGAGATGGGAGACCATAATTACTTCTGTTTATGATATACTGAGAACTTTCTCCTGCCAAGCTGATGTAGATTTGCTGATTTAGATTGTAAACTATGAGGTCCCCTGGAAAAAGTTAAAAAAATCAAGTAATTGATTAAAAAGAACAACAAATGCAGTTGGAAATTAAATGGAACTGAGAATTAAACAGCTTAATCAGATTCTGCAAGAGGCTGTGTATTTTTTAGCTGGCGCTGAGAATTCTTGACTCCCACTACAGCCATTGAGTTCCTAATGAGCTCACACCCTAGTTTAAATACTTTACTATGGAAGTGTTCATCACTACATAATCTCATTCTTGTAATGACTGCCAGTACCATCATTATGCTAATGAGACAGCTAGAAACGAAAGGAGAGAAAAGGAAAAATGATAACTAAAATCCAAAGCAGTTTTAATGCTTCTAGTTTTAGATTAATTATGTTCTTCCGAAGAATTAGGACTGGATTAGGAAGAAAGGAGAGTAAATATTGTAGATTAAAGAAAAAAATGCTTTAGTACTTCTCATGTAGATTCAGGGGTCAATCAATATTCTCATTTATGTTTTAAGACTGAACTTAAGTAGCATCTAATCCTGAAAGACCTCCAGTGAAAGACACTGTTGGACTTCAGAATACTTTGGTATGCTAGATCTATTCTATCACTATGGTGGTTAATGAGGAAAATAAAATAATACGGCTAAAAGAGTCCTGAAGAGTTGAACTGGCAGAACAGCACAAGATGCAGTAAAAAATAAAGTGAAATAGAGTTCAAACCATTTTCTTGAAGGATAAAATTAAATACTGAAACAGATTAAAATAGCAAAGTATGATTCAACATAGACAAAAGTGAAAATAATAGCATGGCACTAAGATGTGTATGTGGTCAGTTTCTATGATTAAATATTTTAGAGCAGGTTGTCATGAATTCTTTGGACACTAATAAAGCACAAACTCCAACCTTGAAACTAGCCTGGGAAAACAACTGTTTGTTTTTGATTTACGCCCCAAACACTACTGAGAAGATTATAGTGACTTGAGAGTGATCTCACAATAACTAGAGTTGCTTTGTATTCAGGAATGTTGTTATCCAGCATAATTTAGAATATCAGATGCTGCTTCACTTTCTGCAATAGCCTGCACTCTTAGAGGGAAGTGAGGTGGTGCAAAGGAAGTTCGAAGCCCACTTTGACTTCATTCTGAAAACCTGTTCTAGAGGTCAAATCTGACTTTGGAAGGTCTCTTTCTTTAAAAGAAAATTTTGCCCTGAAGAAAGACCACTGATGTAAATCTCCAGAACCTGCTTCTTGTTTGTTAAAATGCCTTCCAGCAACTTTGCAAGACTCAGAACTAAACGTTGAATTCTAACATGATTTTTTTTTAATGACAGCTTTCCAGGTGGTGATGACTAGTCCTGAGTCATATTCCCATGATGTTTTTCATTCCATGACTTCAACCATTTCCAGCATCCTATCCTGTCACATTCAGAAAAGTTGGAAAGCTTTTGAATACTTCTCAAGAGTACTTCTTTGTCATGATGACTGCACAGAGCCATACAAGTGAAATGATAGCAATAAATAGAATTTACCATCTGCATTAAAACTGATGAAACAAACATAGGCTGCAAGAAGGAAGACCTCAAATAACATGCCGTTAAATTAGTCTATGTCTGCTTAGACAGAAAGTTGGTGGTAGTTGAAACATCACAGAACTCCCCAGTGAATCAGTTTGGGTTTCTCTCTCATGTTACTGTCCAGTAGGAGGCAGAGGTGACACAGGGACAGTGATAGATCTGGTGTCATGCACAGGAAAACAAAAAAAAAAGCTTGAGGCAGAAAAGAAATAGCTAAATATTAAACAAGAAATATATCTGGAAAAGAGCTTGACCTGCTTTTTTTTTCTTCCTTCTTTGTATAACAGGCTACCAAAAAATGAAGTAACTTAGTTCCTTTTCTTACCATTGCTTTACCAAGTATACTGCTCAAAAGACTATCAAAGTTTATGTTAAAGAGAGTCAAACAAAATAAAATTGTTTTGTTTTCACCTGAAATGAAGTATTAGAAGATGCAATCTATGTTATTATTGTGATTTTCATCAAGATCTTGTTGTTTTTCAAAACCAGATCTAAGTTTATGATGACATGCAGTATACATGCCAGTAGAATTACATCAGTTGCAAAGGGGAAAACACATAAATTTTGTGAGTCTCATTGGTATAAGAATTAGGGTTGCTCATAAGAGGAAGGGGACAGCTTTCAGGAAGATAAAGCTTGTAAGCAAGGAAGAAATCTGACTCTCATGTTTGTGAGATAGTACAGGAAATAATGAGCTTAAATTGAAGCAAGAAACTGTTGTAGATTAGGAGGAGATGAAAAAAAAAGAACCAGAAATTTTGTCAAAATAAATACATGAAACTGCTGTCTTTGAGAGAATTGTAGAGTCTCTACCACTGGAGGCTTTCAAAAACTGGTTAGGCAAGTGTCATCAAAACATTATGCAGGCACTGAGCATAACTGTGGCAAAAGTGGAATTCAAGAGGATGATGCAGACTCTTTGGACCTTAGATTCATTTGGGATATACTTTTTTGATAGTTATGACTTCAGGTGGGAAAAATATTTTAAAAGATGGATTGTCAATTGAGCTCTATGTTTCTGATAACAGAATAGAGTTTCTGTAATATGACATTTTAAAATAATACCTCAAACAAGAAATAAAAAGTACAACAGTTGTTGAAACTTTCAAAAGTTCTAGCTTCTTATATTTATGTTGGTTTCTTTTCCCCTCCAGTAGACAGAAATGAGAACTAAATAAGCCCTGAGCAAGATTTGAATGAGTTTTAATAAAAAATTAATTTCCCATGTTTAGAGTGGGAAAGATGACAAGGACCAGTGAGGGACAAAGATGTGAATTAGGATGTGTAACAGGGGAAAGAAATCAAATTTAATGACAGAATATTTCTGTGCAAGCAAGAGAAAGCCTAACAATGCTGGCAAACTAAAAGAGCGAACAGAAACAAAATAAGATTGCTCTGATTTGGGCACCAAGCAGAGAGAAGTAAAAGTCTATCTTTTCATGCCAAAGAAATTAATTTAATCCAAGTCACAGAACAGTTTTTAACCTTTTTTGCAGAAACAAATTCTTTAGCTTGGAAATGCCAGTGCAGACTGAACAAATGTGTCTCCTGATGTTACACAGTCTTCAGCCCCCTCTAGTCCACCCCCACAATCCTTCAGTTTGGGAGAAATTCGAGGCAACCCCTCCTACTGCCCTTTCTCTTCCAATCAGCGAGAAACAGATTGCCAGCTAGGTATTAAGCAGTCTTGAGATACTGACTTCATTTTGTTTGTTTGTTGTGGGTTGTTTTTTTTTCTACAGTGAGAATACATTTGTTTTCAGTAAAGAAATTTCATTCCCTAACCACCTCCAGTTTTCTTTAAGCATGGCCATTTGTTTTCAGCAGTGCTGAATTTTCTTCTCTCTTGCAAACACGTTCATTTTTTGCAGCTAGAGTGAAAACAGCAAATGCTCACCAGAATCGTTCATCTCTACTTTTTCCCTCCTTCCCCCATACCCTCAGCCCAACTCCTTCAACAAGCCCAGCAGCAGCAACCATATGTTATACATTAAAGACAGTCAGAGAGGTTAATAGTCATTTGTATTTGCCTACATTGACAGAAATTGCAGATTCAGAAAAATGGTGTTTATTTTCCTTAGCTTGAAATTTTCTGAATTTCTCAACAGATAATAACACTTTGAGAAGTTGCATAGCTTAATTTATTAATAGATTTTTTTTCCTCATGCCTTCCAACAATTATTACAATGTGTAACTATGGGAATGAATCTGCCTTTTCCTTCAAAAGGAAATGATTTTTTTCTTTCTCTTCTATACATACACACATTCTCATGTATACTTTATTTTTCTTATTTAATCAAAATTTTCATAAGTAAACAGTTCTGACCAAGAAGCACCCTTCTTCTAGCAACAGATAATGAGCATTGCACGTATTGTCTAAGCAAGATGCCAGAGACCTCCTGATAGAAATATGTAACCTTTATTTTTTGAGTGTTATATTCCTGTGGTGTTGTATAACCTTTGGCTTACAAAAAGACTGTATCTGTGCTCTTTATACAAAAGGTTTTCTTTGTATTTTTAAATTTGGCAGCAGTGGGAGTTTTGCTTTTGCAGGATCTCATTTAAGGGATACAATAACTAGGTTCTCAGAATGTAACAAGATGGAAGAAACAAATATGTATATATAAAAATATATACAGATATTCAAAAGTTATCTGCATTGTCCAAATTCTTCTCCTATAGAAGTTCAATGAGAGTTTTATCGCTGTCTTTAATGGAATCAGTATTATTCATTTTGCAGTGCTGCTTCTGACTATTTGATGTCTGAAAACATCCTTCCACAACTGAGTGAATACTGAGCAGAAAAACACAATGAAGAAGAGATGTTGGATGGCTATATCTGAACAGCTCTTTGTGCTCAAACTGTTCAATATTGCCTCTGTTAAACAACAATGCAAATTGTTACTTCTTTGCATAACTTTTGTATTTGGATTTGAATGAGCCAGGAGACAACCAGCTATGCAACCATCAGTATCACTGAAAGTATCACTCTTCTCCAAGATCAGATCAATAGTCTGATTTCTCAGTGTCTGTTGTGACTGGTGCAATATACCTTCAGTAAATAACAGAAACAGCAGAAGTCCAGATGTCAACTTATTCTGAAAAACCTATATATATTTAATTGAAAATTATCTTTTTATCTATATAAATGCTAAAAATTGCTGTAAATTCACTAAATTCAAGATGCTGGATTTAATAATAACTAATGGCAGCGAGTTCCATGGGTTGGTTGTGTCAATAGTAAAGAGTTTTTCCTGAAATGTGTTGTTTTTAATTCCAGCATGTTTCTGCTTTTCTTTCTCAAGACGCTAAGCTAAGTGACAGCCTGATTATCTGAAGTGGGTTTGCTTTTATTTAACAGTTTGTACTCACCTTCTTTGAAACTATGTTCCATTGTCTTAAAAACCTCCTGTCTGCACCACTACTATACTACAGTTTTTCATACAATTTTGCAGGATGTTACTCTAGTATTCCCTGCCCCTGTACCCCAAATCTCTTCATTCAGATTGTTGTGGGGTTTTTTTTGGCTTTTTTTTTCCATTCAGTCTATCATCTATTGAACACAATATCCTAGGCTGAGGATAGCAGGTAGGGTGAAGTGCTTATATATATAGGAGGCCGCCTAGTCTGAATTTCTTTTAAATTCATTGTAAGATCTGAGGATCAGATCAAGTTCAACATGGAAAACTATGTCAACATTTATCATATGCACTTTTAAAGTCCTTTTGAAAGTTAAATCCTAACAGCCAAATTCTTCACTAAGTAGGTTATATTAGAAGTTCAGGACAGAACAGATGATTTGGAGGTGGGGACACTAGAGTCCAGACACTGGTTCCCACCATTACTTTAAAAATAGTTCTTCCTAAGACTTTGCAACCATTCTCTGGTTCCCTGTTGCTCTAACCTAAACTGTTATGTTATAAAAGAAATTGAATGTAAAAGAAGAGAAGGTGATTGTCTAAGCAATCTGCCTCCCACTAACCACCCAAGTAATGCCTTCAGGAGTAGTCTGAAGCTCCTAATGACCTCACTGGCTGATGTTTATATTACCCTGCAGAAACAGCCCCTTGTTAAAACACCAAGTAAATTAAACTGCAGGCCACACAAGCTTTTAAGGTGTGTTAAAGATGAGAGGATAGCCTGTGCTAACTGACTCTGAAGAAACTAATTTATTCACTCAGTACTATCAACTTTCAGTGATCATACACTATGATTTATATTCTGATTTAAATATGTCAAAGTTCAGTGTAAGGTTGTGTCAAGATGACAAAATTTTATATGAGCAAAGTGTTCTGCGGGTGAGCAAAACTGGAATTTTCCACTGCACTTTTAAAGTACATTATGACCCCAACTTCAGTAATCTTTTCAAATCCTTTAGAACAGAAAATTTCTCCACTGTTATCATAATGTGATATATTAAAAATTAATTGAGTCATAATTTCCCAATTAACCTTCTTAAAAACACTGTTCAGTCTGAACTCTATCAAATGAATGCAAGACATGCAACATATTTTTATATTAATGTTTTTGTTGCTTTGTCAGATGTATTTTTAGCTAATCAGGAAAACCATTAACTATAAATGAGGAATGGATCCCCCTTGACGTTTTTATGTGTGTGTTTAGGTTCCAGCATTGACTGCAATCTTGCATATGGTGACAAAATCATAAAATGATACTTTCAAAGATGTTCAAGAAACTCCAGAGACTAGTTGTCCATTGGGAAGTACAGGCAAGTAACTTCTCAGAAGTACATAATGGTGAGCACTGAATTTTTCAGGAAAAAATGAGAAACATTTCTGAAGCAGTTTACTAGATTTCTTGTAGTTATTCCACCAGCTGTCTTTTGCTTGGAGGTACTAGGAGCCTGCAGCATTTGAGCAAGGATGTTGATATGCTCCTAAGTCTGTATATGTGTGTCCTGAGCAGATAACCAGCTTCTGGATTAGGTTCTAGGCAAAACAGCAACTTACTTCCCATAACACTTCAATTTCTGTATACAGCCAGCCTATACTGGACCTCCTAGAAAATGCTGTTGTGATTATTTTCTCTTTAAAAAGATTGTGGTGCCTCCACCATGCTTTCGCACAGTCTTTTTTTCTAGAGGACTAGAACACTTGCATAGCCTACAGAAACAGAGAAGTCAATCTTTATTCTGCAAGTAATAAATCAATTTCTATCTCTAGCTATTTGTGAAATGCCAGTCTGTATGTAGACTCAGTAGGGTAGAGAGTATTTATGGCTTTCTTGCTGAAACTGGGCCATGGTGCATTCCTTAATGCAAGATTTCTGGACTAGGAAGAGATAGGCCAACAGATAGCTTAACTATATCTTTATGGGGAGGAGAAAAATAGTGTCTGCGCCCAGGATTATTTTGTATGAATCAGATGTTTGCTAGAAAACAGATATCAACACTGGAGAGGTGCTCAGATCTCCCTGAATGGTTTATTCATGAAGGCATTACATGAAGAACTCTGTTAACTAACAGCCACCACTGGTGATGGAAACCAAGCCTTACTTAGCTCTTTGCAAGAACAGTTTGTAGTCATCTACCATCAGTATTACTGTCTCCAGCTGTTGATCAGGCATAGAGGCATCTGTCTGCAGCCTTTAATGAACTGCTCAAACCTCAAATGTGAGTGGGATTATAGATGTTCTCTGTAGCATTTGCTGTTGGATTGGCACCTCTCCACTCTCCCTGAAGCAACTTTAAGTGGCCTTTCTGAGGTCCTTAACAGTGTCTGTATTTCATATAGAGGTTACTGGTACCTAACTTTGGGCTTTGAGAGCAGGGCTCTGAAAGACAGTTGTCACAGCAGCTCTGTCCTTCAATAGCTCTGATCCTCAGTAACTTTCTTTCTCATTAGCCCAGTCCAGCAGAGCAGGGAGTAAAATACAGGTTTCACTTGTCCTAATGAGTGAAGCTCTTGAACTCTACTTCATTTGGGGTATCTATCCAGAGATTACTTCCTTGCTGAATGTAGGGCTTACATTCTCTCTACTTTGCAGATCAGCTATTTATTTCCTGGCTGTGTATTACCTGATTCTGTGCTATGCAGAGATGGCTCTTGCTGGGAGAGTTTTTAATAAAAGTTGGTAACTGATGCCTAGAATTACATTAACACTAATCCAGTAGCAGCCTTTTCTACTTCTTCAAGAGGATCTTCAAAAAAAGCAGGGGAAGAGGGGAGTCTGCTATGATCTTCCATAATTTTACTTGCTACTTCCAAATTACTAAAAATTGCACAGATGCTCCAAAATGAAGAAACAACTTATCTTAGATTAAATCCCCTTGTGAAAGTAAGCTGGTGGTGTTGGTGTAGTAGTGCAGCTAACCCAGGAAAATATTTCTTACTAATAAGGTCCACAGTGATAGGCCCCTTGGAAATATGCACAGTAGAAAAGGAAAAAAAAGTCTTTGGCAACTGTGAAAGCACATTTCTGGAATTTGGCATAATCTAGTTAGACTGTAGTTATCTCTTTCTTGAATAAAGGCTGGTGCTATTCATTTGATGTTGAGACGAATCAGAGGCCCTGCTGAGAACTTTAATAAGATACCTAACAAGGGAAATTCTCCACATTAGGCAGTCTGGCTAGCTGACAGTCACTGCTGTGCTATTTCAAGATGCTGTAATATGCTGCAAGTTAATATAATGGACTTCCAGAGTGCTTCAATGACTTTCAGTTTTGTGTAATCTTTTTGAGGTACTATGCACATAAACACACACACATACATGCTTGTATTCCACAAGATGAAATAGGACGGCTGGAGGAAGATACACCACTATGTGAAATGATTGACCAAAGCAGTTATCCTCCCACAAAAACCTATAAAACCAAGTTCCAAAAACTTGTGTTTTAGACACAGAAGTCCTACATCTAAATGATGCTGTTGTAAGCTAAGACTTTAATTGAAAATATAACTGGAAGTGAATTTCTCTATGACCAAAATTCAAACAACTTGAAAATCAACATAGAAAACAAAAAGGAATTACTTTTTAATTTGCACTTTTAATCATCTTTCCAATTTTTTGACATAAATTAACAATTTTAAAATTAACAGCAGCTTTGAAATACTCACTTTCTCAGAAGTCATGCATTTGATCTTTGTCTTGCTGGGTGATTCATATTTCTCCCTGCCCACCTAGATTTGAACCACAGATCTTTGTTGCAGCTTCCACACTTGTCAAGTCTTCTGCTAGGACTTGTTCATGTCGGTTTCCTAGAAAACCTCTGCATAGTTTTCTTTACCAACTGTCTGTAAAGACAACTTAGGCATGCTTGACTTTGCTTTGGGTGCCATAAAGTACTTTCTGGACTTACCTTCCTATAATGCTATTAATTACTTGAAGCAGGCCTTGACAGCTTTCCTCTTACAAGTGAGATGTTGTTTAAAAAACTAAAGTCTGTATTCACTTGCTTGGATTCTTGTAATTAAACCTATTAAACTTGTTCTTGTTCTTTAAAACAAAATGCTGCTGGACATGATTACATTTTCTTTATCTTTAATATAAATAAGGGAAGCAGTTATAAATAGTTGATGAGAATCTGTCCATGCACAGTGGTTTTTAATTGCTGAGAAGTTTCTACTACATTCAGCTTGCAGCTGGCTGTATTGTTATTGTGTTGGTCACATTGTAGTTGGCTAACTTATTTATTGCCTTCCCAGCTATATTCTGGGCTTTGGACTATGCTTTAATAAACCCAGATGGATTTCAACCTAAGTAATACATTTAAATCTATAACCTAAATATAAAATATAGATTTAACTCATTAAAAATATTGTTCCGGCACCAATGTTGATTGTTACATTTATTATATGATCTTCATGTAAATAGGTAAAATTATGTATATTGGTTTTGGACAAATTATATTGTAATCCTTAAATATGACTTTTGTGTATAAAATGTAGAATGTTGGATCATACTATCAAAATCCATATTGATGATTTTGTTCATCTCAACAAAGGTTCTGGGTTTATGATTAAGACACTCATACTCAGCAAAATACTTAATTATGTGCTAAATTTGAACAACTGCTTAACTTAGAATGCTATTATATAGCAGGCAATATTCAAAGCAGACTTGTAGAATTTGGTGTTTTTTTATGAAACATTTATTCTAGTTTCAGCATAACTCAGAATTAATCAGACAGTTTGTACCCCAAGCTCCTCTGAATGTGCTGGTAACATGGCAGAGCCTGTCCCTGCTAGAAAGAGTAGCAGATCATTCCATTGGCACAAGAAAAAGTTGGATCCCACTTAAACGAAGAGAAAGCATGAATATGTTTACATATATAACTGAAGGATGCTACTTATTTACTTGATATTGGCTTATTGCTAGTTAATGGCTTGCTAATAATGGTGACCCATACTATCTGCCACACATCAGAATCATATCTCACAGCATGGTGCATTGCTCGCTGTTGGGGTGTTGTGTTTGCTGTGCAGCTGTGTCAGACTCCCACCAGAATGCAGCTGTGCTCTACCTTGGTCAACACAAGATCTTTCCTGACACTCACAGTGAGGATGATGCTGCATGCCCATGGTACTGGGAGCTTCTGTGGATATTCTGCAGTTAAAAGACAACTGCAGTGATTAGTCACAGCCTCTGAGAGACTTAATTTTTTATTGAATAAGAAAATGCGATTTTACACCTTTTTTCTCCAAAACACATAGCAGAAAAAGGAGTCACTGCTTCAGAGTCCTGGTAGCTGTCAGTTTTTCTCAACAGAGACTGTCACTTTATTGCTGTTGTTAGCAGGTGATCCAACGGCAAAGATTTCTAATAGCTCTAACTTTTATTAAATCGTATTACATAACTGAAAGGTAGTAAATGCAATAGGTATGTTTAAGAAGGCACAGAACACATACATAAAGACATCATTAGTCTTACTCCGATGAGGTAAATGTTTCAGAAGTTTTTCCTTTAAAAAGAAAGAAAAAAAAAGTAATCAGACATGGCAGTAAGTAGGAAACTGAAAAAAAGTACATAAAACATTCATCAAGTACATCAGGCTGTACTTACCTGATATTTTCTTTGATAAGGTATGTTATTTTCTAGATAAAGGACATACGACATTACTAGTTAAACTAAAGAAGATAATGGAAGCTTCTTCAAATACATAGCAGATAAAACTA
>NW_010157109.1:0-22962 GCF_000695765.1 Mesitornis unicolor
TGATTCTGTGATATGCATCCCTTAAATGTAAATTTAACTGTCCATTTTCTGGACAAATATTGTTTAATTTCTTCTCGCGTTCATTGCAATAACCAGCCCAGAGCAGGCAGAGGGGCTCAGCACACCCTGAACTCGTAACACAGAGTTTTACATTAATTGCAAGGCTTCAAGCGCTCTGCAGAACCGATTTTATTTTATTTTTTTCCCCTTTGCTCCCTGCGTGGACAAAAGCCAAGCTTTATAAATCAACTGTGTAAACAGCAATATCCTTCAACGTGATTATTACTGCAAAAAAAGAGGCTGTCATTTTCAGAGGCAGAAAACCTGTTTAATCTGGAGACACCGGCTCTGCTGCCAGGCGCTGGTTACCGGAACATTTTTCTTTCTTCTGCCCTAAGTTTCAGAGTAAAAATAAAAATATTGAAGGCATTGATGTGAGACCCGTGGAGGAATCTCTCCCTTCCACGAAAGGTCCTGACCAGTGCCAAGAGGAGAGCAGGGAACCTGGGAAACGCAATGGATGAGAAGAGGTTACACAAATGTGGTGTTTAATCCAGGACAAAGAAAGGCTTTTGCTTGGCATTTGTGAGGCAGTCATTTATTTTCTTAGAGACTGTTTGAGGTCCCTCCAAAAAGAGCATGAGTAAGGTTTGGCATTTCCTAGCAGCTCTGGAAAGGCTGTGGCCGCATTTTCCCCCCTCGCTGCATGGGGCTCCACGTGAAAGTGTGGGATGGGGACCAGTGCTGTGATGGGAGGGGATGGGATGGGATGGGATGGGATGGGGATAGAGATGGGATGGGGTAGAGGTTGGGGATGGGATGGGGAGCTCCAGGAAGGCTGGTCTGGAGGATCCCAGCGCTGGAGGGTGACTCAGGAGAGCTGGACGCTGTTCAGGTTCATGCTGGGACAGCAGCAAACCTCTCTGTGTCTCCTCACTGGTCCTTGCTAGCAGATCCTCCCAGCACAGCACCAGCTGCACTTGTAAATCCTCCCTGCTCCTGCTATGGGGGCAGCCCTCACTCCCCAATAACCCTTATCCCGCCTCTTCATCCCTCAGGGTGCAGAATATACTAATTAAATGCAAAATAAAATATCACTCTGCAGTCTGTTTTAATCACCTGCTAGTTCTGCTTAACACCACCAATATAAAAATATTCCCAACATAAGTCATCTGCAAGCGATTTGAGTTCTCCCTTACATAACCCAGGTCCACCTACAGCTATAAAGATCATTTTGGTTCCTATTTAATTCTGCAAAGAGGTGCAAAAACCCTTTTGCCATCATGAAGGCTGTCTCCTGCCTCTGATCCGGGGCTCCCAGCAGAGCATTTCGGAGCTGGAGCAGAGATGCAGGACCTTCCTGAGGACCTTGGCCGAGATGTCCCCTCCCCGGCTGGAGGCTTTGAAGGGGTTTTGAAGTAGCAAAGTGGCTCCTAAGGTGCTCTTGCATCTCATCCTTCCTTATGTAGGGCAAAATAACCCCAAAAGGCATGAAAGTGTGGACTGGTGATGTGTGGGAGTGCTGGGACTGGTGCGGGGCAGGCAAGAGGACTGCAGGGGGGAATATGTAAGGCACTGAGTTGTGCCCTGAAGCAGGAAAGGGCACTGTGAGAGGACAAAAATCACCTTTTCCCCCTTGATGTGCTCTGGACAATCAAAAGCGTTGCTTTGCTGTCTGAGACTTAGGGCAGGAAAGATGCTGTGTTATATAGGAAACTCATCTCTGATAACCTCCTTCTTTTATAATTAAATGGAGGCAGTTGCAAAACAGAAAAAGAAAAAAAGAAAGGAAAAAAACCCTCCAAATAATAAAAAACCCCGAAGTTAGAGCCCAAACCCGGTTTAAAATAAAGCCACCAATGTCCTTTTTTGCAAGCACAAGGATGGAAATGACCGAGTTTGCAATTCCAGCTCAGAAAGCGCAGGCACTGACATCAGTCAGCAGTGGCGCAGCGCTGCTCTGCCCGGTGCTGGGGAGGTGTGCGAGGTTTGGGATGCTCCAAAACCCCCTGAACCCCTCAAACACCCCTTTGTCTGCTCCGTGCTGTCCCTTGGACAGGAGCAGTCTCTTCTGTGTCCCACATTATCTCCCAGCTAAGGGGTGACCCTGGGCAAGACCAGACTGCACAGCTCCTCTGAAGATGCCCTCTGCTCAGCATCCTTGGTCTCCACGCCTCCCATCCCGCACAGAGCCCAGCTGTAATCACTGCAATTAGCCATAGTTATCCGTAATTCAGTCCAAATTAATGTGAAATAGTGGCAACTTGCTGTCTAGCCATAGAAGAGTGCAAAATGATGCGAGCAAATAGGTAGTGATGGGAGAAGACTGTAAAGATGCTGAGGACGTGTCACGGCTGTGCTGGTGTCTGCCCTTTCCCACTTGTAGGATGTGAAACTCCTCGCATCCTGCCCTGGAAGTTTGGGGCAAGGTGTTATCCCCTAAACCTGGGAAACAGGAAGGGAAAACAGCAGCACAGCGCCTTCCCAGCCCCAAATCTGCTCCAGAAGAAGCAAAGAGCCACCCGTGTGTTCCTCAGCACAGAGGCACATGGGACAGGGAGGTGACATCTCCTGGCACTGGGCTGTCCCCTGGCACCCTCAGCACCACTGCACGGCCAGTTGCCATTGCTGCACCCCTTCAAGGGGCTTCTGCCACGTCTGCACCTCATGCACAAACCCCAGAGCTTTTATTATGGGTTTGGGTTGTCAGGACTTTTTTTCCCTCTCCTTTCTCCTGCCTAAAAAGATGCCGAAACCTCCAAAAAAGAAAAATTATTTCCATGTGATCCCAGCACTTTCTGTCTTGGCTGGAGCACTGGATGTGGTTTTGGGTCTGTGGTTTTTTTTTTTTTTATTTTTCTGTTTTTTTAATTCACAATTTTTTTGGTCTTCATTTCCATCATTGTGAGAGGCACCACACAGACCAAGGACACCGTAGCAGGACCAAAGCACAGGAACCCAGAGCAAGTTGATGCAAGCAAAGAAACAAGAAAAAACCCCTGCTTTTGCAAACAACCTCGCTGCTGGGTTGCAGAAGGAGCCGGGCTGACTCGCAGTGTTTCATTTGGACTCCGGCTAGGAAGCTGCAGCAGCCACCGAAAACTAAAAAGCCTGAATGAACGGCAGCTTTCATATTATGCATCCTGCTAAGCGACAGCAAGGAGAGTAAAAGACAGAGGGGTCTGAGACACAAGGTAAGTTAAAGGGATCGGAATAAGTTTGGGGAAGAAATACTATTGCTATAGGGAATTAAGTGATCCCACCTTGCAGCAGCAGGTTGCTTGGGTGAGCCACAAAAAGAGGTGATCTCTGCCTGTGCTGCTTTATCTTGCTTTTTCTGCTTGGCTGCAGCAGGCGAAATAAGGGCAAGGCCAGGTTACTGCTGAGCTGGCTTTAATTTGTTCCTGCTATTAACCACCCTTAGCACACCAGAACGATGCTGCCCTGCGGTCTGGTTGTGCTCCTGGCTGTGGCCGAGCTGTAGGATGGGGATGGAGATGGGGATAGGGATGGATTTGCTGCAGGCAGTGGAGCCCAGTTAAGGAAGGAGCTGTGTCCACAGACGTGGGAAGTCTCGGGGGACTCTGCTTCCCCAGCCTCAATGGGGAAACCACAACCGTGCTGCTCTGGGGCCATGAGCAGGGGTTTGCAGTGGTGCTGTGCAGGGATGGTCCTGATACTCCCAGCACCCAGGTCCTGGTGTTGTCAGCACCCGTTATCCTGGTGCTCCCAGCCACCCAGCCGGGACAGCACCGCGTGATCCCCACCGTGAGGACAACTCTGCTGCTTTATTGATTTTTATTTCCTGGAGCGGCTGAGTCAGTGCTGGCAAAGCCACAGGAAAGCTGCCTTTCTGCTGGGATGGGTGGAAGAGAGCTGGGTGCCAGCCACCTCGTCAGGGTGATGTGTTATATCAAAGGAGCTGCCCTGGGAATGACTTACTGTAAAACATGTCCTGAATCACCTGCTGGGCTGGCGATGGGGACCAGACCGCGCTCAAGGAGCCACTTGGCCTGGATCAGGGCCACTTCCAGGACATTGCAGGCATGGAAGAGGAGAAGGAGAGAGGGAAAAGTTATTACTTTAGGGCCATCAAACATCCTTTTGCTCCCTGTTTGCACTAAGTGTTATACAGCCCTTGCCACAGACCATGCATAGATGCAGGTGCCCAGGACTGTTTCCATAGGGGCACAGCATCTCCTCCCATATAATCTGCAGGGAATCATGTTAAATTCATAAAAATCCCTAGGTGTAAGTGTGTGCAGGGCATAGGCAGGGATATTTGCTTGGGATCCTCACCTCTTCCCGTGCCTGGTGGATGAAACAGCAGCTGGAGAGGGCATGTGAAGCATGGAGCTGCTTCTTGGGGACATGTACCAGTGGTGGTGAAGGTGTTTCACAGCTGTTCCCATACAGAGGAATTAGGGCAATTCACCCATTTTTGGAATAGGAACATGCTAAAAAGCACCAGAAAACAAAAAACAAAGCAGATCATCTCTAGCAGCGCTCCCAAAGCCTCTTCTGCTTCACCCCAGCACCGTTGTATAAACACTGCAGACAAGAGGGCGTTAACATCCAAGTGTAGTGCAAACCACTACAGGCAGCGGAAATTTTTAAATGACGTTGCTTTTTGGGATCCAAATACTCTCGTCTGCGAGCCCTCAAGTCACTTCATGGCTGTGGATGGGCTCCGGATGCTCAGCTGGAGCTCAGCATCCCTGCAGCATCGCAGCGGAGAGGGGCTGCCCCACAGCTGAGCTGTCGCAGCTTTGCCTTGGAAAACGCACAGGCTCCTTCAGCATTTTAGGCTTTTCTACAAGAAATTGCTCCTGAAGAAATCTGAGATCCTCCCGAGGAAGAAAATAATAATAATAATAATAAAATAATCCCACACAAATAATTTCCAAGAGGAAGTCCCGCGTCCAGACAAGCCCAGCCCTAAGGATGCTTCGTTTCCTGCTGCTGGCGATGCGGGATCTGGAGTCGTGAGGAGGTGGAGGTTTGAAAGAAGACAAAAAGGTAAAAAACCCACAATTTTTTCCATCTCTGGGCCGATGCCGAGGTTCGAGGCTGACACATCCATGTGTTTTCCATCTCTGCGGCACAAGAAAGGCTTTTAGGTTTAACTGCCCTCTTGGGTTTTCGGTCAAGATTTGTCATGGGTTAAAATGGGCGGTGGCTGGCGCTGCCCTGTGCGTTGAAAAGCAAAGACAGTCAGAGATTGCTTTTCCAAGTGAAGCCCTGAGAATAACAGGAAGGAAAATGTTAGCAGAAGTTTAATGAGCAAATCAGGGATCCAAGAGCAATTTGCACCTCATGAACTCTCAATATCACACAGTTAATTAGGGGGTTTATTCTCTGAGCATCCCTACAAGGTAAGGATGTGCTCCCAGTCAAAGACAGGCCTGGGAAAACCCTTTGGTCCAGCCTCTGGGCTGACTTACTTCGCATTCTTGCTTTATTTTCTCTCTGTGCAGAGCAAGGAAGCTGTTTTTGCAGATATTAGGGGGATTTCTTACGATTTCTATGGCCCCGATGTGCTGCTTCAGATCAGAGCATTAAAATCCTTCAGGTACAGGGAATGATTAAGCAGCTTTGCATGAGCAAATGTGCCGCATACAGAAGCTGTCTACTTTGAGCTGAAAGATTAAACTCAATCATGAACCGAAAAAAAGATCAATCAAGGTGCTCTCTGCAGCTGTAATAGCAT
Source organism: Mesitornis unicolor (assembly GCF_000695765.1). NCBI lineage: Eukaryota > Metazoa > Chordata > Aves > Mesitornithiformes > Mesitornithidae > Mesitornis > Mesitornis unicolor. The sequence goes on from NW_010157109.1 coordinate 5,711, forward strand.
CAAGAAAATGTATTTAAATAAGAAGTTGCACACAAGGAGAAAGAAACACATTATTTAAGGCCCTGAACTGGAACTAATGGTTTCTGCCCTTCCCCAGCAAAGGTTTGTGGCATCTCTCAAACTCTACATGGGAGGAATTTGGCTTTTTTTGCTGGCAGACACCAGAAATGCCAGGAGCCACTGGAAAACCAGCACTTTTGATGCAGATTATTCATAGCATGCTAAACAATGTGTAAATAAAAAGCTTGATGGAGTGTATTTAAGCCAGGTTTACTTCCAAGGTCAGTGCAGAGCAAAAATAAGTTCTTTAATGATCTGTTATGCATTGATCGAGCTTGGTAAAGGCCAGAAAACAGCATCCATGGTTTGGGTGTAGCATCCCCAGCAGCACCATGCAAGGGCTCTGCACCCATTAAAGGGTCCTTCAGACAGACAGACAAACCAACCCTTTCCAAAGGGTCTGAACAACAGCAGTGCTTGAATTTAATGCACTTAGACTGGTATTTTCACTTGGTTTTTTTTCTTCCAGGCAGAAATACCTGAGCAAACAACCCCTTTTGGTAATATTTCAATATTGTCTTTCTACTCAGAAATGTAAATGGGGAAGAAAAGGGACAGAAAAAGCAAACAGACTTTTTAAACTGGAGCTAAAGGGTGCTTTCAGCCAAGGAAATCTTTCATTACATTTCAACAGCTCTCCAACAATAACACGTATCCTAATGTTATAATGAACATGAGCAAACACCGGCCATCCTCATCACCAGAACTCACTGAAATTAACTGCCTTTTCATCAGGTTCAGAAGTCTCATCTCATCATTCCTCCTCAATTTTCATTTTGTTTGCTGAAATATTGGCCAGAAGGGAGATCTGCCCATTTAGCACACCCAGAATTTCTTCCTTAGCATCAGATTAAATCCCCACTTGGTTGGAGAACGTGGTGTGGGGCTGTCAGCTCTAGGATGCCCTGAATTGACTGGATTGTGACAACATTTGCTTCATGTTTTTTTATTTCAGATGCAATTTCTAGCCAATAACTTGAATAATTGATCTTCATGAATCATGCAGGTGGCCACGATTTCTTTGGGATTACAGTGATGTAAGCTGTGCACAACCTGAACACTGATTTTTCACCCAGGCTTTTATATTTTCCCCCCTTGAAGTCACTTGTAAAAATAGGAAAGCCATTCATCTTAGGAAGAATAATGGCCTATAAAAATGTAAAGTAATTTCTTCTTATTTATGAATCCTTTCCCTTCTGCTCGTTATGAGCAACCCTCTTAATGAATGCTCTTTCTCCTTCATGGAGGTATATTATGAGCAATTATGGCCTCTGGTTTTAATGTTCTGATAATGTAATCAAATGCCCTTTACTTTATCCCCAGGTTATTGACTACCCACACTCCCGAGTTAAATATCTTTCAGTCTTACAGAGGATATGTTGGCCATGATTGCCTGGGACTGAGTGAATATGGGGTCTTCTTTAGAGCATTCTGTATATGCACAAACTGTAATCACAGCAGAGGAGACTCCAAATCCTCTCAGGCTGGATATTTAAGACCTGCTGTCCATTTAGGTTTGCAGAGCATTTCTGTTCCTGTTTGGCATCAGGAGAGAATGGAAATTAAAAAGGATTTAATGAAAATCAGGTGCTGAACACTGATATCAAAGGAGTATTAAATCCTCCTCAGACTCGTACCTGGAATGAGGTGCAATTATGACCAGAAAGATCATTTCAAGTTATGACAGATCTGATGAAAGCACTTTCGTTGCTGTCAGAAGGGAAGTTATGATGTTGCTGCTAATAAGTATTCATCGGGTTTCCAGGGAGCTGCATTACACCAAGTAATAAAAGGTGTGAATGACTTCTTTTGGGGCAGGTAAGGACCAGAAGAAAGCATCTTCCAAAAAGTGTCAGTACAAACCAAACACCTTGCCCCAGACTGATTGTTTTTTTGGTCATATTTTCTCAATTGGTCCATTTTGTGCCCAGTGAAGCCTTTGTGGAGCTCCACGATCCCTTCCTTTCCTCTGCAGATGGGACCTGTGTCTTCATTGAGCCATTTCAGAACATCCAGCTACCCTTTCCTCACCTATTCCTGGGATTAAAGCTGGTGGAAGAGGAGCTGTAAAGACCACTCCCAGTCTGGGCTCAACATGAGTACATTGACTAATTGGGCTTTGGATACTGTCCAGAAAGGCATCAGTCTAAAATCTATCTTATAATCAGTAGAATGATGCTAATTAGACATGGTATCAGGAGACGGCTGCCTGTCTCCAGCTCCAGTCCCTTCCTAGGATGGAGGCCGATGGGGACCTAAGGAAAATTCATCTCCTTTGCACCACCTGAAATATTTTCTCTGTTCCTTTCACCCAGCAGCAAAGGAAAATATAATATATTATTGCAAAAACCTATTGTTTGTGCAGAGCAAATCCCAGATCAGCCTGTTTGTGGCAGCTGTTTGGCTTTCCATTCCTCCCACTGGAAAATAAAAGTGGAAAGCATACACAGAAATTCTGCTAAGAAGAGCACATGGATATGGTCAAAGCCACAAACTGCTTGGCAAAGTCACCTTAGAAAGAGGCAACCAGCAGGAGGCTGTGGGATGCTGTGTAAAGAGGCAAAGTGGTCGTGGTTTCTTCTAGTTCCACTTCCCTTCAGGATTTTCCTATTAAAAAAAAAAAATCAGGTTTAGGCTCTATATTTAAATGAAGCTTCATTTTCTGCATCTGATTTTGGATTTTTCGGGATGGTGATGCATTAAACAAATCAACAGAGCAACGCTTCATGTCTTTCACCCAGCACCTTTAACAAGGGCAGCAAGCATGCCTGGAGCAGAGCTTGCTACAGCTTTAGACATCTCAGCCTTAGCTTCCAATTTAAGCAGGTTTGGGGCTTTTTTTCCTCCTTTCTTTTATTTACCTGGTATCTCTGGTCAGATATTTCAACTGTAGTTAATGGGAAACAGGGATTGCCCTTTCCATTGCTTGTAAACAGTACGCGGCAGGGCTCTCGGCCTACCTGGAGACTCCTGGTGCCACCAGAAGATAAGGCAATAATTAATCAGAGGCAATGCACCTTGAGGTACCATTAACAGATGGCCTCTGATTTGCTAATAATTTCTGCTCCTTTGCTCGGTCCAGCTGGCTCCACTGAAGATGAGCACCGTGATCCTCCTGATTTTGGTGTCCACATTGAACGTCGGCGCTGAGCTGGAGAAGGGCCTGCCGAGACGGGAGCCGCGGCGCCTCTCGTGTGTGCGATGCTGCGGGCCTTCAGAGCAGCCCGTCTCCATCATCTCCTCACGATACACCAGGATGAGCAGCGACCCTGCCTATTCAGTACCCAAAGTCCAGCCCACTATAGACATCACCATCCTCAAAGGTGGGTAAAGCCAGCTACCATGACAACATCCTTTATCTTCACTCGTTCACCCTCATTTTGCAAGCTGTGCTCATCTCCACACCAAGATTATCCACTGTATTTACCTTAAAGAAGGTGAAGGGGTGATGTGGCACTGGCCATAAATGCCTGCATGTGAGAAAAGTTGGCAAAAGACTCTTATTCATCAAAAACCAGAAACACTGGGAGCTCAGGCTAGGTTACACTTAAAACCAGATGCAAAAGTTTTCACATTAAGCAGCAGTTAAAAAAATAGGAGAGATGCTCACTCATTTTATCCATTGGAGTTTTTTTGTCTCAGTAAGGCAGTGAAAATTAAGCATATAAGAGAAGATGTGCCAGGGAGACACTGACCAAACCCAACCACCTCTCCCAGGCCCAAACCAGACCTAACTCAGTAACTTTTCTTGCCCAAACCTCTGCATGAAGGGGCTGGGTCCATGAACACTGGTTTCATGCAACCAGTCTGGTCAAGCCATGGAGTTCCACTGTTGGACACTGAACATTGGCACCACAAGCTCAGTGGGGCCAAGCTTTCACTTGACATCTTTTACCCTTCTGAAAATTAGGAGGGTGCTGGTGTCTGACCAGTGCTTCCAAATATCTGTGTTGGAAAACCAGCATTTTAGCAGCTGCTTCGCTGTTTGTCTCCAGCAAAGATGTGTCTGCAGCTTGGCCTTTGCATCCCTGTGTTTGACAAGGTTTTCCTTTATGCTCACAGGTGAGAAGGGCGAAATGGGAGAGAAAGGGTACCCTGGAGCGGTTGGGAAGGAAGGAGAAAGAGGATTACGTGGCTTTAATGGACGGAAAGGCCAGAAAGGCCAACCTGGCCCTCAGGGCCATTCCTGCAAGCAGCTCTACGCCGCGTTCTCGGTGGGTCGCAGAAAACCCCTCCACAGCTCGGACTACTTCCAGCACGTCACTTTCGACACCGAGTTCGTCAACCTCTACAAGCACTTCAACATGTTCTCGGGGAAGTTCTTCTGCTACGTGGCAGGGGTCTACTACTTCAGCCTCAACGTCCACACCTGGAACTTCAAGGAGACCTACCTGCACTTGATGAGGAACGAGAAAGAGGTGGCCATCCTCTACGCCCAGCCCAGCGACCGCAGCATCATGCAGAGCCAGAGCCTGATGCTGGACCTGCAGGAGGGAGAGGAGGTCTGGGTGAGGATGTTCAAGCGGGAGCGAGAAAACGCCATTTACAGCGAGGAGTCTGATGTTTACATCATCTTCAATGGCCATTTGATCAAGCCAGCCGTAGAGTAGCCATCCAGCAGCTTTTAGGCTCAAAGCTTTGGTAGATACATTAGTGTCTTCCCTTTTAGAAATACATTTGTCTACAGCACCTACTCCAGGTCTGCTCCACTCAGGTAGGCAAGAATGCACCGTGTTAAGAACAAGATTTTGCACAGTGCATTTACCCTGACTTATATTTTTCTTCCATTTGATATAATAATACACCCTGAAAGCATAATGCTAGAATTAGATAAACAGCAGCATATTGAGCTGGCAAAGCTTTTTCGAAGGCACACGGTCAAAGCCACGTGCTCTAACTTTGCCAGACTTCTGTTCTGCTAGCAATACTTTGCACACAAAAACCTCCAACATTGCTGGCAATGTATTTCCCTTTTTAAGGAAAATGATGGGTCCTGCCTTAGGACCCAATTTCAGTGCTCAGTGCCCAGCCAGAATTTGAGGCTATGCTCAGATCTGAAAATTACCACCCCATAGCACCCTCATTTCTGGGGAGTGGAGAAGAAAATTGGAAAGAAAAGGTGCTTTACTGCAAGCAGCAATACTTTAGGGGATTTATTTTCTTCTTTCCTAAAAACTTATGGATCTAACAGTGGAAAGGTACACACAGCAGCAAGAAACAACCTTTTCTCCTTGCTCACCCCCCCCTGTTTGCATCCCGAGCTGTTTCTATGAAGGATACATGAAAAGTTCTCGCTGGGCAAACTGCTTCACTGCTGCACCTCGCCAAGCCACAGCGGTTCCAAAAAGCAGCCGAAATAAAGATATTGCTTTGTGTACCCTGGTTTTGTTCATCTTATCTCCATATGCTTCACAGTACAGGGCTAAAAGCGCTGAACTGAATATCCAGTCCCATACAATACTCTCGGGTGGCAATTTGAGTTACTTTACCACCAGAGGACTCCAGTTACTGACCCCTTGTTGTAAGATAAACACCAAATCTTTGAGATTTCACAAGGAAATTTTGAATAGCCTGCCTGCAAAGTAAAGGCACGATGGAAATGGGTTTAAAAGCTGTGAAACACCGGCTCTGCTGATGCTTCCATCATAGCCTGCAACACTGAAAACACCAAAAGTGGGAGCACAGCTTTTGAAAAAAATTTCTAAAAATTTATTGTTTTTTTTTAAAAAAGCTTTAAAAAAAACACTCCTAAGGGCATTTTATGCAGCTCCTGCTGTCAGCTACCTCAGCTGATTTTGGAGAAGTTACTTTCTACCAGGAAGCAGGCAAAAATCCGTCCATTCATCCATCCATCCATCTCACTATCTATGCACATCTCCATAGCATCTAAGCACACAGATTATTGGAGCAATAGGACACATTCAGAATGCCATGACTGATGTGCCAGTGGCATAAGCAGGTAAATCACTAAGGCCGCACTGGTTTGAGGTGCAAAATAACCTTTCAAATAATAAAAAATACTATTGGGTTGCATACATTATTCAGATCACTCATTTATAGCATAAAAGGACCAGAAGTCTCAACCCGATGAGTTCTTCTGGGGGAAAAAAATTGAAATATCTACAAAGCTTAATAGACACAGACATTTCTACTGCCACCTTTTGAATGCATCCATCAATGTTTTCCAACTTCGAGGGCTGGGAGAAGCATCTCTGTTTAGAGAAGTTTAATGAGCCAAATCCAAAGCACAAATATTTGAGATCTGCTCATCAATACACAGGCAGCCTGCCAGGGTCTTTCTTATAGGAACAGAATTTAAATCTCTATTTTTCTCCTGCATTGTGTGGCTTGGAAACTAAACTTTGAGAAAGCTTTTTAAGTTGTTTTTTTGAAGAGAAGGAAGTGGGGGGTTTAAGTGCTGAAATCTAAATGGAAAGGAAGCAACTCAAGCTGTATTTAATTTTCCAATTATTTCCCTAAATTGGGACTTTTTATTTCATGCTTTGGAATAAGACACCAGGGATTGGTCAAAAATCTTTTTTCCAAACCTCTCAATGAACACCATTGCACTGAAATGGCAAAAGTGCCTCTGCTGCCATAAATCCCAGGTGCATTTCATTCAAACATCAGGGTCCTTGTGGAAGGTGAGGCCCCCATGGTACAAAGCACCAATAAACCAATTTGCCAAATTAACCTGGAGGCAAGACCAAAAATTAGGGAAGCAGGGAAACCTGCTGATATCATATACAAGGAGCTGTAAATGAAATACTATGAAAAACATCAGATAAGAAGTATCTACCCCTAAAAAATCTCTTCTGGTTGGTATAGAAAGATTAAATCAGGCTTTAAGGCGACATGCCTTTTATTTTCTGATCACAAATCTGCATGAGATTTACACTTGTAGCCCAAACTTCGGCAATAAGGAGGAGATGAACTCAGGGAACATCCTCTCCTTCACTTCTTTGGTATCAGAGCCCCAGGAAAGCACCTCACAAGGAGCAAGTGTGCTGGGACAGCATCTGTCCTTGTGTCAAAAGGGTGATGGATGGCAGAGAGCAAGGAAATGACCTGCCCAAATCCACTGGGGTACGGCAAGATTTATGTTCCATATCAGGAAAAAACACTTCAAGCAGAAGGAAAGTCAGGCTCTGCACAAGAGACGAGCTCTCCATCCCAGGAAATCTTCAATAGCATCCCACCCCTTTAACATGCTTTTTCTGCAGATTTAAGTTGTGGCTTTTTATTTTTACTATTGTTGAGAAAAGCCTGAAGAAGCCTCAAGAAGTAGTTCTCACTAAAAATCACCATATGAAGAAGCTGAGCCAGGCTTGCTTTCACACCGCTTTAAACACGCTTCAGTGGCAATTCCCAGTGTCACAAACCCACCCATAAGAAATCCCACAGCACAGCTCAGTAATTGCCCCATTGAATCCACTGCTTAAGCCTGGTTTATGACTTATAAATGCACTTATTCCCTGCCCTTCCTTACACGATTGCACTAAATGAAGCATTGCAATAGGACCTGCAGGATTTCTGCAGAGCCCTTACTTAGCCATGTAATTGCTCTGTAACTTGTTTCTGCTCATTTTCTCAGTTCTTACCTCATAGACATAAGACAGGAATAAAAAATAGTAATAAAAAATATCTTTTCACTCACAGACTTAACCTAAAACCACCACTTCTCTGTGTCCAAAGACAGACACATCTGATTTATAACAGGGTCTGACTTTCTTTTCCCTATAAACTAAAAAATAATACAGATTTTTAATGTCCCTTCCCTGAAGCAGAAGTCAGGGATGATACTTGAGCTCATCTTTATATGGAGAAGCAGCAAACTAGGTGGAGTCCACCTGAGCCTGCCTTAATGAGCCCAGGGCCTATATAAGGCAGCAACAAAAAGCTCTGGGCTTGTTATGGGTCGTAAGTTGTTTTTTTGTAGGTTTAATAAGTAAAGTGCTAGGCAAAAAAACCTGCATAAGTTTTTCTTTAGTATTTAAGAGAGGTTTAGTAAATGCATTATATTTTTTTACAGTACTCTGAATAAGTATATATGTGTATATATATAGATATGTGTATGTGTATATATATAGATATGTGTATGTGTATATATGTTTATATACATATATATATATACACATATATATTTTTTCTTCTCCGAGATGAGCTACAGCAGTGCTGGGTGTGAGGGTGCTGTTACAGGGCCCCTTCTTGGGTCCTTTTGCTGCTCCTGCAACTTCTTCCCTGACCTGGAAGACCTTGCTCATAAAGAATTAAGTGTCTTTTTGTGCAGTCTTTTGGGAAAAAATGCTGCAACTCCTCAGAAATGCTCCCTTCACAGAGGTGTTAAAGGGCTCACAGTCCTGGTGGTGACAAGCTGCCAGTGCTGGGGTCAGTGGCCCTCACAGAGCTGTTGGAGCTCCTGGTACCTGGCTGGGCTGGGGTTCAGGGTTTCTGCTGCCAAATAGCACTGAGGAAACTGAAACCTCTGTGTGCTCCCTGTTTGCTCTCCTAATTACTCTGTTCCTGTGCGCTTGCATCTGGGCAGACCCTGCTGCTCCTTACCATCAGCTTCGTCTGCACTGATTAAACTTCTGAACTCATTCAAGACTCCAAGACTCTTCTGATGAGCTGCAAAGCAAAACTCATCTCCTTTAAGCACTTAGAGTGCTGTCTAATTCTTAATAAATAGAGCAGCAGGATTAGGTTTTCCTCTTGCTGTAGGTCTAGCAGGGAAGCTGAAGCATGGATAATTGCCTGGCTTGCAGCCCTGTGGTGACTATGAGTAGTCAGGGCCACATGAGAAGAGGATGGACATTGCCCCAGAAGCAAACTATTAAAGCAGTCTGGCTCCTGTCCTCTCTTCATGTGCTTGTGCTCTCCTGGTTGGGCTCATCCTTCTGCTCCCTGCTCTACAGCAACTCTCTGAGCCAGGCTTAGGGCTGCCAAACCTGCAATCTCGCTCTGTGCTCGGTCTTTCAACTCTGCTCTTCAAACCCAATTCCTTGATTTGATTTCAGCCTGCAGTGATCACCCATCCCTGCTGTAATCGCAGCTCTCTTCTGGCTGATCATAAGCTTAGCAGAGGCTGTGAGCTAGTGTAAATCAGGCTTTTTCCAGCTAAAGAAGACTGCAAAATCCCTATTCTGCCAACTTTCACTCAAAATATTACATTCCTTTAAGCCCTAGCTCTTTGTGTGGGTCTCTTTTCTGCCTGAAAATGTTCACAATGGGGGCTGACAGGAAATGTGCTTCTCCCCAGCAGCAGTTTAGTGGTTCTCCATCATCCCATGTAGGGGATGAAACCTCTCTGCAGGTAATCAAGTTCTGCAAGCAGCGGTCACATAAGAACTATAAACCTTAGGGTTGCTCACCTCCTCCCCTTGCAGGGATGCTGCAATCTGTTGCTGCAGGGGTATCCACCAGGGGAGGGTTAGATTGGATATGAGGAAAAATTTCTTCACTGCAAGAGCAGTCAAGCACTGGCAGGGGCTGCCCAGGGCAGTGGTGGAGCCCCCATCCCTGGAGGGGTTCAAAACCATGTGGATGTGGCACTTGGGGACATGGTTTAGTGTCCATGGTGGGGCTGGGTTGACATTGGACTTGATCCTAGGGGGCTTTTCCAACCTTGATCCTCTGATTCTATCATTCCCATCTTCTGGCAGCCTTGTTTTCTGTTCCTGGTGAGGTTTCATCCCTCTCGGCTTTCTGGAAGCATCTTTCCGTGTAGGTCAGGGTAGGGACAGAAGGAAGCTCTGCCTTCGGCAAACTGATTTCTTCCTCTCAATAAGGAAACTTTTATTTTACAACAGGAACGGGCAGATAACATCAATGCAGATAAGGGAACCAGGCAACAAATAACGCTAATGGGTTGTGTTTTGATGAGTTGAAGGGGACTTAATGACTCCAGTAAGAACCTATTCACTAACAAAGACTTAAAGTAGCAGATAAAATGCAGCGATAAAATAGGAAAGTGTTAAAACAAATAGAAACCACTCACAAGCCAGGGAGCGATTCATGGCTAAGAGGCTGGAGACTTTGGCCTGGACAAGCTCTGCAGACATCGGCTGCTTCCCTGCCCCTGCCCTTTGGTCCCTTGGGTGCGAGGTTGAGGATGGCATTTCCCAAACCACTGAGATGGGTCTCCAGTGTCGGGAGTCCCCCAAGGAGAGGCGGGGACATGGTGGGGGGTTTCCCTGTCCCTGCCAAAATCTGGTGATACCTCTGTCCCTTTCTGCATCCTCACTTTCCAAGCCAATTTTGGCTTCCATGGCAAAGATGCGAGCAGCAGCACCTGGAAACTGCAAATCTCTGTGCTCTCCCTGCCAGTTCATGGTACCTGGCTCCTCAGCACCTTTTCATTGCCTAATTTTGTGAGGTTTTACATGCTTTTTGCCTAAACAGGTCTTCAGTTGAACGTCCCTCACCCCCAAAGCAGAGTTTTCCCTTCCTCTCTCCCAAAATCAGCTGATGTTTTCTCAACAGCAGCTGCACATCACGCTCCAGCCAAAAAGCTGCTGCAGAGGATCCAGGCACCCCAACAACTGCTGCCATACATTGGGCATAACAGCCTAAAGCTATTTTTGCAACTCCTTTCTTTTAGGAAAAATGGCATTAAAGCCAACTCTGCTTCCTCCCTCGGTGGAGGGGGAGCAGACACCTTTTTGCTGGCTCGGGGTCAAAACGCCAGCACTGCACAGCATTGAGTGGTACCCAGGGAATCCCATTGCCCTGTTTCCCAGCGAGGAAGGATGCAAATCAAACACTCGACAAGGTCACTCTTCCCTCTGTTTCTCTGTGCTTTTCATCCCTTTCAAGGCAGGATTTTCACTCTCCTGCTGATGAAAAGGCACCTGTACAGTGAAGTGTAAATCACACACTGCTGTGTAGGTCTTGGATGGTGAGTCCAGACAAGCAATAGCATCCAGGGAATTAAACAACGTCTGCCTGCTTTTTGGGGATCTGCCATGCTTATGTGTGCTGCCTGGATCCCATTGATAAGAATTTCTCCGTTGTGGCTTGGGCAGCAGTTCCTGGGTAAAATCAAGGGGGAAAATGCTCAAAAATTGCTCCAGAGGGAAGGAAAATGCCAAGAATTTAAAACTCCAGCTTTGAAAACATACAACTGTGAACAAACACAAGTTCTGGCCCCGAAACCTGCTCCTCTCTGTAGGAAATGCTCCATAGACCCAGAAAGGTGATGCTTGCTGTGTGTGAGACTTGTCATCTGCTGCTTTTAAGATCTAACGAAATACAGAAGACCAGAATGAAGTAAAATCAAGCAGATAATGGGAACCTGACATGAATTTAATCATTTCATGGAGCACTGCCTTTACTGATCAGACCTGGCCTGCTATTGGAGATGATTCAAGTTGTTGTGTCCCGGGGATTTCAGTTATTTACTGACAGGTATGGTATTTAGTGACATGTACAGTGTTATGGTATTTAGTGATAGGTCTCCTAATGGTTTGCAAATGTTCAGTCATGGATGTCTTTGGTGTGGCTGTATTTTGTGCTCAGTCTCCCAGTGCTGGGGTGTTTCACCTTGGATAATTCTGAAGTGGCGCAAATAGCATTTATTTGGTATATTAACCTCATCTAATCGAGTCTCTCTGCTCATTAAGAATAGCAGCTACAATTTATCAGCCATAAAGCTGCTAACTGCGTTTGCTTAATTACTAGCGATGTCATTTGTGAGGGGCTTTGGGAAAGGAAGCAGTGGGTGTTCAGAGCTGACAGACACCACGTACTCCATCAAGCCCAAAATCTCCTTCCCCACTGAGGCTGTGGGCAAAGCCATTTGCTTACTTCATATGGCAACACTCTCCTGCCCACACAAAGCCACTGAGCATCCCAGCACCCACTGCCTTCGCTGAGAATTTGGTAGCTGGAAGTGCATCTGCAGCATCTCAGGGCAACGCTGCAATGGGCAGGATGCATAAAACCCGGGTGATCTGTCCCCAAAATCAGCAGCCGCTCCTTTCATGTGGAGCTGGAAAAGCTGTGATGGTGCCGCAGGCAGGGCGACAGCCTCTGAATTACTGCCCTGACTCACAGCCTGTCTGCTAAGCCAGTGAAAATGAAAATACGAAAAGCTTTTATTATTAGGTGGCATTCATCAGAGGCAGAACGGCTGTGCGAGTCAAGTATTGGGTCTTTAAAATGCAAAAAAGAGCCATGGCACTCAATGTAAAATCCCCCGAATGCTTTTAGCTTCACACTGAACAATACCCTGCGGCAACAGACAAAAATGTTGTCCCAAAGTGATTTATGAGTTGAGTAGGATCCCGCTATTATTGCAGTTAATTGCAGAATTCATCTCTGCCTGAGGTCTATTTTGGATCCTCGGGAAATGTCCTGTAATCTTTAATCCCCAGATACTGGGTCGCAGCCTCAGCCGGTCGCTGAGTAAAAGGAGCCTGTTTGTGTGTTCACATTTATAGCCAAATTAAATACAGCGCCACTTTTAGTGTTGAGTGGCTGGTGCGCACCAAGTCCTGATGCAAAGAGCAACTCAAACCATGAGAAGTTGGTGGTTCATCGGACATCGGTGGTTCATTCAGCAGCGAATCTCACCTAAATGGACTGCCTGGAGTGATCTGAGGTGAAATTCAGGCAGCTTTTAGCTGGTATCTGTGATGCTGACTACCCGCATCAGATTTTACAGGTGTTGGAGAAATCCAGACATGATTTGGCGACATGAATTTATTCTATGTTAATGTCGCTTTTGCTGTGCTGATCCCTGTCTGGCATCAGGCACACACACGCGAGAAAATGAAATATTTGCTGAGCTGTGAGGCCCGTCAGACCCCTCTGTCTGTCACCCGGCATATGGGACTGGGTTCACACGTGTGAACGCAGCCGGCGGTGCGAGGCTTCACAGCGGCGCAAACCCGACAGCAGAACGGCCACATTAATTTGGGACGCCGCACAATTAATTCCCCCTGCCCAGGGGAGCTCCTGTCATCACATCTCCTTGGTGGCAGCATTTCTCCCCCTGACATGGCACTGCTTTGGCCTCTGCTGTCTTTGTTCTGCTCAGTTTTGCAGAGGATTTGGGGTGCGATGCTGTGCACATCAGTGAAATGTCAGTGGCGGCCGTGATTCACACGTGTCAATCTGAAGCCCGTAGGAAGAGCCCCAGCGATGCATCACGTCATTAATTTGAGTAAATTAAGTTTCCGTTGATCCCACTCATTATTACTTTGTGGTGGCTATGGGTTCATGGGGTAGAAACCCATGATGGGCAAGCAAACTGGAAGGTGGTGTCTGCTGGAGAGATGCTGAACTCTGATGATGGACCTGAACTCCTTGGACCATCTACATGGTGATGCTAAGAGCCCTTCATCTCCATGCTGGTTTTGTTTGTGCTCTCTGGTCATGCTGTGGACTCCCAGGGCAGGGACACAACACACTTTTATTCCAAATTTCAAGAAGGCAAGGGGAAGTTATGCTGGGAAAAGCCAGGAGAGGCATAAGGTGATTGAGACCTTGGGACTTTTCACTAAAAGACAAAATCACAGCATGGTTTGGGTTGGAAGGGACCTTAAAGCTCCTCCAGCCCAACCCTCTGTGTTGCATCCCCTAACCTCACATCACCAAAGGCCAAGACTGTACATCTGCTGTAGCACCCACTTCTTTTAAAGACTATTGCTTTTCTATCTCCTGTGATGGAGAAAAACAAAACACTACAGCACCTCCGAAGGTTCATCCTGGGAAACAGAGAATAGGCCAAGGGAACAGGACACATCAGTTTGGGACAACTCAGTGGTCGAGGTCAGAAACCTGGATCGAGAGCTTACAGGCTCAAGATGTAGATGATAAGAGAGCGAGTAGAGAAAGCTTTCACCTGTAGTGACTTTTCAGGGAAAGATGAAGAGATACAGAGGATTAAGTGTTACCAGATTAAGGCAGGAAAGAGAGAGAGAACACGGAAAGCCCAGAGCATCATCCATCTCATAGCAACAAGGGTGGATTTAGATGGAGTTATTCGAACAACACAAAAATGCACGGGAATAAATGTGACATGGAAACAAAGTGCAGGTTGAGGTGACCAGCTAAGACATTTCGGGTTAACCGAGATGGTGGAGAAGAGGAACAAACCACAGCAGTATAAAATGAGCAACTTTGGCCTTATTTCTGGTTGCAGAAGGTGACGAGCAGTTGGGAGGACCAGGGAAAAGGCACCGTCTGCACGTGGTAGAAACATGGCCTGGCAATTTTTAAGGATGCTGCTGCGTGTGTCGAGGCTGTGCCAGCACCACATCTGGACCCCAGCGATAACCCAGTCGTGGGGCCAGCGGCACACGAAGCCTCAGGGCACAGCGATCTGGTTTTAACAGCAGCTCTCTTAGGCTTGTGGCAGTCCCAGGGAGGTCCACAAATGCCCCAGTACAAACCGAATACGTGACTTTTCCCCTCTCTTATACCCATTTTTATCACAATAAAACATGGTACACTTAAGAAATGTGCTCCTTCATCCCAGCTCCTGTTTGTTTTACTTTTGCACACATACTTCAGCAGAGCGCTCCGGTATCCAGCAGCTGAAAATCTGTTTATTGAGAGATCTGCATGCACCGCCATGAATATTCATAACTGGGGACTGGAATAGAAATGGCAACAAGCAAATGTATTTTGCAGCCTCGTGAAGGTCAGATGAGCACAGGGCAAGGTTTCCTTCACCTTTGGGTGCAGGTGGGCGCTTGTTTTCGGTGGCGCAGCGGAAAAGCTAACAGTTATAAGGCTGTAATGAATCAAAGGGTTGGCCAAGAGAGGAGTATTTAAAGCTGAATAAGCAGTTTTAATTTGAGGACTTGTCTGTCGAGGTATTAAAGATGTCAGTCAGTCCCTCAGGCTTAGCGACTGGATTTGAAACGTGTAAAAAAAAAAGAATAACCGCACTGGGGAGTGTCACTTCTGTCTGTTGCTTTCTGGGGATGACTGGCTGGGAGGACAGGTTTTCATCTGAATTTGTCAGTCTTTGTCAAAGCATGACATGTTGGGATGAAATGTGTGCGGGGATGCTGTCAGCTTGCCTGGCTCCTCAGAAACCCACCGCCGAGCTGCTGGGGAAGCCCGTGCCTCCCCAGAAAAGCAAGATATTGGCTTTGGAAAAAGAGAGAGTGGAGCTTCTAAAGGCATCACTCAAGCCTGGGATAATTCTGTGATGAGGAGGGGATCCCATGGGGCAACGACTGCAGGGGACTGGGGAAGATGGTCTGCAGGAGCTATGGAGGAGACCTCTCCCAAAAAAGGAGCTGCCAAATTTATACTGAACTGCTCTACCCATGCCACACTGAGGAGGTGATGCCTCAGAAGCCAAAGGGCTGAGCCAGGGGTGGGCACAGACCCCACATGTGTCCTTGCCACTGTGCTTCCTCCTCTGACCCCCTGCTTGTTCTGAAGCCCAGCTCCCCATGCGGGTGCTGGCTGGTAAGGTCATTTGGCTGTCCTGGCCAAAAATTGATGCACTGAAAGCTTCCCTAAATTTGCTCATTAAATATGATGCATCACAACGTTATCAACGAAAATGCTGGCAGGCAGGCAGGCAGGCTAGAACAGCTATTTTCCAGTATCTGCAGTCCCAGGGGTAGTGGGAGTAGAGGTGGGGTAGGTCTGGTCTGTGTTCAGATCCAGAACCCAAAATTGTAGCTTTTCAGACCAACCTTCTCTGTGAATTCTTGTAGGGCATAGACCCAAGGGTGAGAAGAACAGGAGAACAACATGGCAAAGTTGCAGGAGAGGTGATGGAGCCAGGGGAAGGCGTGGGATGATGGAGCCAGGGGAAGGCGTGGGAACACCCATGGGTGTCTCTGGGGCTGAGTCTGACCTGAAGGAAAGGCAAAGCAAATGCAATCAAGACGACATCTCCTGTCCCTAGAGAAAGACCTCAGCTCCCTGTGGGGCATTCCCACTCCAGGGGATGCACGGAGCCCTCCAACCCACACATGGTCCTTTGCAATCCTGTGCTTCTTCATTAGAGACATTTATCTGTCACACACAGCTACTTCAGGCATTTCCACGACCACCTTTTCAGGTGCCTCTGTCCCCCCAAAAGGCCTGTTCTGTTTGAGACCCACGTCCCATCGCTCCCAGTCTCCTCCCCTCGCACGCAGCAGCAGCTGGTGAGCGAAACGTCGGCAACAGCAACGGTGCCCCCGTCCCTGCTCCCCTCCGCCCACCCCTCATAGCAATTTGTCAAAGCAGCGTGAGAGACAGGAACGGTGCTGAAACGCTTTGCACCGAGATTTTCAATTAGGGAGCACAAAAGCCTGCTTAATAAACTCTTAGAGGCTTGTTAGCTGAGACATAATTAAGATTAATGTTGACTTGGGACCAGAGGAAACAGGGCTGGAAGTGAATCAAAGGGGAGCAGTTTCCACCATCAGGGTAATGCAAGAGATGGGATCAGGTGCATCGCTGTGCCAGGGAAACCCTGCCTATGTTTCCCTATTCTGTTAGAAAGCAAACAATAAAAGAGGTAAAAAGTGGTTTTCTTCTTCTTGTTTGTCCTTCTCTGCTCTGATCTCTGTTTTATCAGCTTGTATTTCAGGTGTCTCACTATTCCCTTCAGAAAACACTGGTTTTGGTTAACTCCAAATACAAACAAATTCTACAGAAGAAGGAGAGAAATAATCTTTGCTCTGCTAATGCAACGCCAGGTTTGAATTCTTTCCCATGCGTCTTCATTTATTAAAGTCCTTTTTCTTTCCCAGACAGAAGATATTCCTGGCTGAATTCATAAATCAAGCCAGAAAAAGCGGGTGGCAAAATCCACAAGCAGTTACACAGCGAAACATCCCTGTCACTCACTTCAAGCTGGGTTTTCGGGCATCATCTGGCCAGCCCCACACTGCACAAACCAGATTACTCCTGGGGATGCTGGGCTCTCTGTGGTTTTGCTGCTGTGTATAGACACCAAAAACTGTGCCAAAATGCAGGCATTTGCAAGTTCAGTTCCCACTTGTGAGCATCTGGAACCACGTAACACCACCTCCACCAGCCACACTGGCAAGGATTGCCTTCTCTGCCCCATGTCTGGTGCCCAGATACTGCAAACACCCTGTCCTGTCAAAATTCAGAGAAAATACTCAGCGAAAACAGGACATATGGGTTGTTTGGGGGATTCCTGGGAGAGACTGGTGCAGATGAAGCATAGGATGGCACAGCTTGGGACAAGGCAGAAGGCAACAACA
>NW_010157110.1:0-12274 GCF_000695765.1 Mesitornis unicolor
CAAAGCATATGATGGATGTTAATAATGTTGCTTAATGCATTACTGGAAGGCATTCAGATCCTACAGTGCTGAGTGTGCTGTATAACTCTGCATGGAACAGAAAGCAGATATGAATTACATTAAATAGGTGTTTAAGACTGTTTTGATTGCATCTTGATGGGTTGGTATTTTTTGTTGTTGCTTGCTTTTATACATTTTGTTTGCATCTTATTAGCTGAACACATGGATTTGAATGTTTGTTTTTTCCTGTACCACATCTCCCTTGCTGTTAAAGATTTCTCTAATTCTTTTCTCATGTATTTTGAGCATTATCTTTGCAATTCCACTTATTGTCTTGGTATCTGGTTTCAAACCTTGCAAAATTTTCTCCTCAGAATGTATCAGTCTATTTTTACTTTTTGGGTTTTTTTACTACATCTTGGCCTTTCATTTTGGCACCGGAGGTTTTGACTGAGCAAGCAAAACGAGCACTCTGCCTTGAAACACTAAAAGCAACATGCGTGCGTTTGGAAACAAAACTATTGATAAGGCTTTGTGCCTTCTGGAAAGGTTCCTTTCAGTCTTTCACATGCTTTGTCTTTTTTTTTTTCCCCCCCTTTTTCCCCAATAACTTCCGTGACGGAGTTGGTTGTTGACTGGTTGCACATTAACAGACGCACTTGCTTTTGAGGGGCGAGGAATCAGTGACACTTGACTAGATACAGCCGCAGCTACAGCAGAAGTGGCAACAATAGAGAACAGCATCAGCATGCATCCCACAGTCAGCTGGGATGATGGTTTTTAGGCAAGTAGCCAGTCGCTAGGCAGCCAAGGACAAGGACTTCCTTTTCCCTCTGCTGAGATCTCTGCATATTAAGCTCTTCTTCCCCCCAAAGAAAGGGACACATTCCCAGCCATCACTAACAAGGTGTATTTACATTTCTTCACGCTTGGGACGTGATTTCCAACTCGGGTGGTGCAGGTTTCCAGGAAGAGCCCGCCTCGTTGTATTTTTTTTTCCTTGTCCCAAGAAGTCGAGAAACCGTTTTTTCTCCCCTTCTCAAGTCTTGGGAAGCATCGGAGTGGCCGAGCTCCAGATGAGGCAGCTGTTCCCAAATATACTCAGTGGGAAGAGTTTTCATAACAATGGGAACCACATGAAAGCTCCCGGAGTAGCTCCTCCTACTATTGAAGAGTCCTTTCAGTTGAGTGGTTTGCATATTGGGTTGCATAAATGACTAGACACACCAAGGGGTCCATTTTCAGCACTGTGCGCATAGAATTAGACACGCAAGCCTTGCTAACAATAATGAGAGTTGTGTGCAAAACTCCCTGCGCAATATGCTGAAAATATTCTGCTTAGTGAATCTTCCAGCTCACGGCTATTTCCTGGCAATGCTGAGTTCAGTTCTGGGAACAAAATGAAAGTCTGGGCTCTGTGTGTGTTCACAGAGCTCTCTCCTATAGTTTCTGGGGGGAAAAAAAAAAAGTGAAAAGACTCTCTCTTCACTCTCCTTTTTTTTTTTTTCTTTCCTTTGTGTGTCTGAAGTATAAATGAACTCCATATCCCAGTTTTCCTTCAGCAGCCTTATGGAGTGAGCTTTAAGGCTGCTAAAGGAAAAGTCATTTGCCCTGAAGGAGCAAAACACAGATTTTGTACTACTGTGTGTCTGGTTTCAGTTCACCATGAGTGTTTGCTTAGCATGTGGATACACAAGTGAATCCCTGAGAGGCTTTTCTCTTACCAAACCCTGCATTGTGGTGTTCTGGTCGCAAGCTGCTGACATGCACTGTGACTAGTCACAGAACCAAAAGGCCCTAAAACTGTTTCCAGGAGGTGTTATAGCAAAGTTGTATTTATTGATTTATCTTTTAATTTTTCAGTATGGTAAGTCAAAATACTTAGCAGCATTTTCCCAGTGGAGCACTGCTAATGTTGTATTAGGTTTT
Organism: Mesitornis unicolor; assembly: GCF_000695765.1. Classification (NCBI taxonomy): domain Eukaryota; kingdom Metazoa; phylum Chordata; class Aves; order Mesitornithiformes; family Mesitornithidae; genus Mesitornis; species Mesitornis unicolor. The sequence goes on from NW_010157110.1 coordinate 1,930, forward strand.
ATACAAAAATCGACTGTGTGCAAGGGATGGCACAGAGAGCGGCAGCTCAGGATCTCTTTTAGGCTCTGTCAACAATTCACTCGCCTGGAGCAGCCCACTGCACCTCTTTATTTTTCCTGTTCCCCCCTCACCTGCCTCATGTATCCAAACTGTGAATTTCTCATGGCGAATAGGCTATGTTTATATAAGGGCTGGGACAACCCAAGTATCTATGAGTAAAAATGATAGTGAAAACTGTGTCACAGTGGCTGCCATTCATGTTTTTCATTAATGAAGTGGCAAATATTTTGTTTAAGATTATATTAATTTTAAAATAAATATTTAGCCAAAGAATTGGGGGATAAGACATTGTTTCAGCTGAGAGGGAAAATTGATGGTGGAGCCAGTTACATCGCTGGTGACAGCCTGTTTATTTAAAGACAGTGTATAAAGCATAGTTGTTGTTGGACTTTTTCCTGAGCACTGAAAATCTCAAACACACCAGTAGCTGCTTTCTTGCTCACAGCACCAATTTTCTTCCAATCAGCAGTCCCCAAAATTGCGCTCTCTTTTCTGGATTCACTGTCCGACTGCCAGGCTTTGTCTGTCTTTCTGCTCTGTTTCTGCATGCTTGCTTCTTTTTCCACATACACACATGCACGCACACACATGCACACACGTGTGTGCACACACACGCACGCACGCGCGCGCACACACACATATGCTCCCTCTCAATCAGAATTTTGGCAAAGCCCCAGGTCTCTGAACACACCAGTGTATTGCCTCCATTTCAGGGAGCATATTCTCAACTACCCCTTGCAGCAGTAAAATCCCACCGTTTCAGTGAGGTTGAATACAACCAAAACCGTACAAGCTCCTGTTTTATTCAGAGGCATTTACTATGGGCTATCTTCTGGTTCACTGCAGTCCTTCATAGCACTCAGTCAGTCCAAAAAGACCATAAGTACCTGGCTGTCTGTGCAAAGGAGCCCCCAGACAGCACAGGAGCTGGACCAGGACTCTTTGACACCTCCCTCCAGGTCACCAGCAAGGTGTGATTGCTCCCTGAAGTATGCCTGGGCATCTGGGTTCAAAGGCAGAAGCTGCTTCAGATTGTGCTCATGGGAAATACTCAGCAAGTCCGAATAAGTGCATTAAAATCACCGTTCCCTTTCTGGGGCTCAAATCGAGCAACGCTCAGCTAAACCTGAAAACAAGGTGCTGAATTGCCAGGCGGAAATGCTGGTAGATGCAGTGTTTTCCACACAGTGTAGAAGGCATCTCTGAGTTTGAAAGCTGCATGTCCTTGCACCAGGAGCTGAGTTTGTATTCAAAGCCTAGGCCTGGGTCACAGTGGTGACAAGAGGAGGAAATTCTGGTGAGCTTTTCATACAGGTTGCAAAAACTTTTGATTAGCCACATTTGTACTGCCATGGAAGTGCTTTTTGCTGATTACAACTGGTCTCACTGGGAGAATGAGAGTAAGATGTGGCAACAGATTAGTATTCTTGCCTAGTGGAGATCTGGTCTTAGATTTATCAGTTTCTCTCTAATCTGTGACAGAGAGATAACATGCTCTTTGACTGCCAGAGCCGACTACTTCACAAGATTTCTCCTCTCTTTTTATTGGCTTTTAGTTGCCGGCAGCAAAGAAAGCATTGTGACTTACATTTCTTTTTCTCTCAGTTCTAGGGAAAATACGAACTGCAGTGGGCAGTGCCCAGCTTCTCATGGCCCAGAAATTTTACCAGTTCAGAGAACTTTGTGAAGAAAACCTGGTATGTAACTTTTCTGCTAGACACCATTGTGTGCCTTTTGCTAACCCTGTGAATAATCATACCTAAACTAGACAGATTTTCTGACTAAACAGATTTTCTGATTAACATGGTAGTTTTTCAGTAAAGGCCTTGATATGAATTTGGGAGTAACTCTATGAAATTTGGCAGAGTCAGCATGAGTTTCATGAGATATCACTGAGGCTCTGCTACTGACTTGGGAGGAGCAAGGATCTGTCCCTTGGCCTCTGAGTTCAGTCTGCATGGGCACAGAAATGTTTGGGTAAAAGACCTTAAGGTCTTTCAGAGCGGACCAGAAGTCTCATGAGTGGGGCATTCCCATGTAATCCCATTGCCACCTGTATCAATCAAGATAGAAATACCAGGAAATCAGACACTGAAAGTTGGTGCCTCATGTTCCACAACCCCAATAGTGAAAGAGAGAAAAATTATTTTCCAGAGTGCTAAAAGGGCAAAAAGGAAAAGAGCCAGTATGTTATCATTATTATTACTGTATGTAATTGGTATATGCCACCACTATTATTATTATTCATTGCTATTTTTATGCTGGTAGTAGTAGTAGTAGAATCTGAATTATATTCCTATTGATAAATAAAAATATATTTCACACCATGTATCTAAATCAGTATTCTCAAAAATACTAGCACTTACAAAAATTTTAAAGCTTTTTAATTAACAATCCATCCTTGCATAGTAGACAAAATGCATTTAATTCTTAAATTTGGCATAAATTGCTAGAAGCCCAGAATGCATAGAATGCTATTCTCTGTCAGTATAGAATAGGGAAGGGAAGACAAACCCTGTGATACTCACCAAAGTGGGGTCACCATCTTCCACTTCTGGTAATGCACCTCTGGAAATCAAGCCCCAAACTAAAATCTGCCTAAGATCACAAATGCAACAGAAATTCACTCTGTGTGAATAAGCTGCCTAGTTCTTAATATAAAAATTCAAAAATCATTCTGGTTGCGCGTCTTTTTAAATAAAAGCCTACCATTCGGCAACTTGCAAGTGTCAAGAACTGAAAAACTAGAAATTCAAGTATAATCTTTGCTCTCCTTATGAATCTAAAAATATATTGTTTTCAACAATTGCTCCTTTGGTGGTATAATCTTTCTATTAAAATCATTCTTCAGTGTTGCTGTAAAAAGCACAAATAGAAATTTTGTAAGGCAAGAAACTGACTCTTTTGAGTTTATTGCTTCTGGTGAGGGAGAAAACTTAAACACTGTAAAACCTGAGCTATGTAAAACAATATGAAAGGTTCTAATAATAATTAAAGAATTAATTAATACAAACATATCAATGTAATCTTATGAGGCCACAGCACCCATGAAACCTTGCTGACTAGCATAGGGATTGCTCAGCATACAGATAAATATCTTATGGAAAGTTTCCCTTATATGAACTTTGCCAGTAGAGCCGGGATGATTTCATGTGTGTCCATTGCAGGCAGAAAATGTTCAGAGCTGGGTCGTACTGAAGGGACAAAAGACAGAGCGGGACCTCTTAGGTCACCAGCCTCTGACCCATGCCTTTCTAGAGATGCTGATGGCCCAGGTGTGCCCTTCTGTGCAATGCTCTCAGGCTGATGGACTGGGCTGAGTTTGTACACCAGAGCAACACTCCCTACATAGGACCCAGCCTCACTCTTCGCAAAAATACACCTGTAAAAGTGGGATTGCTGTGCTTCTGCATGTTTTCCTCTGACCTTTTCACCCTGCAGAAGTTATTCTTGCCAAAAAATATTAAGAAATTGGCTTGAGGTGTGTAAGACAATTTTGCTTGAAATGGTGTATTTTTGTAGACCTTAGGTTCTCGGAGTGTGGAAAAGGTGTTCACACAGCGGTATATCACTATCTGCAGATGCAGCAAATGTGTGTTTGAACAGGTATTGGTCTTTTGACAAGTGTGAACATGGCAGGGTATCCTTCCTCATGCAAGTGAAGCGAAGGCTGGTGATTAATTTCAGTGCGGTTAGGATACCACCAGTTGTTCCCAGGAACATCCTTAGGCAGATCCTGTCACAGGGGACCTGCCGCCTGCCCCTTCCCCATGGTCCGTGCTGGGTAGCCGCTGCCTTCAGTGAGCAGGGAGCTTGCAGAGCCACAGCGGCTCAACACAGAGCTGAACTCCTCGCAAAACCCCTCCAGCAGTAAGTAGTGCTCTGCTTTGCTTTTCTCCCTGCATCTCACCAAGCTCTTGGATCTGCTGAAACTGCTTTGCTAGTAAGATTCGCAACCGTTTGCACAAATGCTTTGCATTAAGAGGTACTAAAGCCAATGTGTGGTTTTTTTTTTCTTCTGTTGCACAGAATCCTAATGCACATCCACGGCCGACCTCCCAGGATTTAGCAGGGTTTTGGGATATGCTGCAGTTGTCCATAGAAAATATTAGTATGAAATTTGATGAACTTCATCAGTTAAAGGCCAATAATTGGAAACAGATGGATCCTCATGACAAGAAGGTAGAACATTGTAGATTTTGTATGCTTCATTTAAAACCCTGCACAAATACTGGACAGATTAAATAGGCCTCTGTGTTACAGCGTTGACGTTAAAGATGTGAAATGAAGCTCATATCAAATTAATTTCATTGTAATAACAATGTTTACATAATAATCGTCTGGGATATTATCTGTAATATGTTTCAGGCATATTTTTAAACCAAATCTGTCTTTGTGATTCGGATAATGGGAATGTGGTACTTTGTTAAGCTTTACATTTAATCATATTAGATGATCAATCGTTGGAAGGAACTGCCTTATATATTGATTCTTAAAATTAAATAAATCACATTTACGGTTCATATTATTGCATATAGCAAGAGTTCTAGGTTGTATTACTGAAAAAACTAGGGAAGCACTGTAACCATTGCTGACTTTGGTAACCAGGTTACAAGCAGAGCGATATCAAAAATACGCCTTCCAAAATGTTACATGAAAGAGCCTCTACATCTTTTTTTTTTTTGTCTGTTTGTTTGGGTTTTTGTTTATTTGGGTTTTTTTTAATGGGTGATTTCATTAACAGGTTCACTTTGCTGGTAGTGTTGTTTACCCAAGGTAGCATAAAAATCATCTGGAGCTTTGGTCTTTTTTTTTAAATGTAGTCTTCTTCTGTCACCATGAAAAAATACCACATCTTCAAGTGTGAACCACATTTCACTTTCCATTATCATTTGGCACCATTGCCTTATTTCTCTCCTCACTATCTGCATTGAGACAAACAGCACTTGGGTGAGACAAAATACACAAATGTTTCAGAAAATCCTTAAAAGACAGACCCATTCCTAGAGGAATCAACGGTCTAATGTCACGCTCCTATAGGTATGTAAATTGATGGCTGGATTGCCACTGTGGCTGGTCTGATAGCAATGAGTACAGCCAACAGGTAGGGTCACCAGAAGGAGGGGGAACATAATTTTCAGGTACAGTGGCTCAGACTGGAGTCTGGGCTGCCTCAACTTATGGTCAGATGGCTGCCGATGACCAAAGTGGTGTTTTCTTTTGGACAAATAACCATAACAATATCAAACCCCATTAATCTTGCAGCAGGAAGCTTGCAAAGGCAATGCTGGTAGGACTCTCCCTCCTCCTCCGATCAAGACTAAGTACTCATTCCTGACTTAGGAGTGCCATGTTCACACCATTTGTGTACACCTAGTGTGTTTTGTAGGGGAATGAATGGAAATGTGTTTTCCTAGCCCAAGGTACTGAAGGCAAGTCATTTTCTTATCTTCTTTTTTTTTCAGTATCTGTCAGAAAAGGAAGTTTAAACTGTCAAACATGCATGCACAAAAATGCTGGTATATGGTCTTTCATTAGCTTTTGCAGTAAAGCAGGTAGGCTGAGTGTTTGCAATTGCAACAGTAAGAAACAAAAGCTTTTCTAAAAAAAATTGTGCCTTTTCTTTGCTTCTGAAAAACATTTCAAAGAGTTCCCAACGAAAAGAAGACTATCACAGGTTAAAGGAAGTTACATAATTCTGAAGAAAGGGACCTACAGTAGGAGAGTAAAGATTTTAAAGAATTACACTGACTGTGTTCCTGTTTCAACAGCATTTGTCTATGATTTTAGATGAAATAGATCATCTCCTTTCTTAAAAAGGATTAAAAAAAAAGAAGAAAAAACTTGCCGTGGAATTGATATTTGCAGTTGCCTTTGGCCTTTGCCGCTGGGCTCTTTTTAAACAGCATAGATTAATCCTTGGACGGAGAGAAAAAGCAAAGTATGAATAAGTGTAACTAAGCACCTTTATATTTGGAGTCATGGAAGCTGTTGTGAGCAGCATGAGAGAAAACGAAAGAGCAGAATGGGACCTTTGTAGTGCGATAAAAATCCCTTCGCTCAGAGACCGTGTTCACAGTTGGAAGGGGATGTAACTTAAAAGACAATCTAATTAACTTGACAAAGTCTTTGTGACCGCCTGAAATTCAGACCTGAATACACTTTTCTTTTTTGGGAGAGATCCCTCTCTGAGGGTTTTTTCTGTTGGGTTTTTGTGTGTGTGTGTGCGTGTGTGTGTGTAAATGCACCAAGATATACATAAAAGTCCTTGTTGATCACATATCTGGATCTCGCTGCCACCATGATGATTAATGTGTGTTCTCTTAATGATTTTAAAGCTTTTTCATACCAGTTTTTTCTATTTCTAGCTGATTGTAGCTTGCCATGCCTATTTAGCAGGAGGCCAGAGTTTATGAGCTTGCACAGTGAGACTCAAAGCATGGGATTTTTGAGGGGTCATTCAGCCACTACAAAATATATACATAAATATATGGTGTTTTAAAAATGTATTTATTCTGATCCACCAGCTGCAGGCAGCTAGTTCCCATCTGCATTTGGGAGCACCAAGGCCACGGTATCTCCGTGTTGCAAGAGCGTGGTTACGCACGTATAGAAGAGGGTGGCCCAGGAGTCGGGGCTCTCCAGAGTTCCTCTGCCGAGAGCCGCATTCGCTCCCCAGCCGCACGCGACCACGCTGGTGGCAGGAGGTGGCGTCCGAAATGCTCTCCTTTCTAGTCCCCGGCGCCGGGAGGAGATGCCTGGATCCCCCCCGCCCTGGGGAGCCGCACTAAGCGGTTGGCGGTGGGGATCCCGGCCCTGGCGTTTCACACACACCCGAGGAGAAGTAGCACTGCGACTGGCCCACCCCTCCCTTTTGCCCTTGCCCCATGTTTATGAACCCTTGAGCACAAAAGCCAGTTGACTGACGACAGAGAGGCAGATAAAAGCTAACAAACCTTAGGTAAAATGTGTGTTCTAACTACTGACATATCCTAGATTTTCCCGCCTTTCCCTGAGAAGCTGTATAATGCCATTAACCTTCTGCTTTGATCAGGAGAGAAGGGTCCCTCCTCCAGTGCCAAAGAAGCCATCGAAAGGTCAGGTGCCACTCATACGAGAACGCTCTCTGGAAAGCTCACAGCGTCAAGAGGCCCGGAAACGGCTGATGGCTGCCAAGCGCGCTGCATCGGTCCGCCAGAACTCAGCTACTGAGAGCGCCGAAAGCATTGAGATATACATCCCCGAAGCCCAGACCAGGCTATGAAGGGATCCAACTGGGAGGACTCTCTCTGGCAAGACAAGCCTCATGTATAATCTGCCCCTCTAGGCTCCTGCTCAAGGTCACCACGAAGTATTCGTACCTCCTCCTCCTCCTCTCTCTCTCTCGCTCTCTCTCCCCACCTCTCCCCTCCCCTCTCTCTGTACACAGCTGCCCCGATGCTCCCAGTGAACTCCACTGCCATGGCGTAGTTGTCGGTCCTCCGAGAGATGTCCTCTAATCACCCTTGCTTTCTGAAGGTTCACCCATGTCATCACGATGCTTTGTCACATGTACTGATGCTGCCACTTTGCCTCATGTAAACGAGTACGATCCTTTTTTCATTTTTTCTGTTTGAAACAAATAAACGCAGCGCTCAGACTTCAACACACCCACGCACCTGTACAGTAGATGCTCCATTTAACTTACTCATGATCTTTAGTTGACCTAAAGCTAGTCTGTTTACCCAGTGTACAGCAATATCAAACTGTAGAGGACTTTGGAAATTTCAGTCATGCAGGGTGATCCTTTCATACTCTGCCGTCTTCCTCACAAAAGATGAAAGGAGCTATGACTCAGATTCCCTTCTTTTTATTACTGTTTTTTTTAAAGCAGATGGCGCACTTTATTCAAAACCTCTGAATCACACCTTCTCACCTGAATTTAAGGAGTCACACAAGGGGAGGGGGCTGGGGTGGGAGTGGGGAGGGAGGGAGAAAAAAAAAACACAGCGCTGGGGGGGGTGAAGAAGTTGAAGTATATCCCGCAGGTGAGATGGTGAGGGATAGAAAAGATCCTGTGGAAAGATACCTGCACACTCACAGCTGCACAAACTGCCTCATTTTTATTTCATCAATCATTACTTAAACATTTCGATCAGCAGAAGATTGTAAATTCGATCTTCCAGGGAAATAATCTATTTTGAAAGGCAATAAAAGAGTGAAAAGGAAGGAGATAAGAAGCAAAGAGAGTTGAAGAGATAATATAAAAGAAGGGTTTTCTTGTCCAAGTATTAAGAATTTCTAAAATTGTACTGTATTGTCAATTCCTCTTGTATTGTATTGTATGGATTATATTGTTTAAAAAAAAAAAGGGAAAATGAAAAAAAACACCTTGGTTTTGTTGATGTCTTAATCTCGGTGGGACCATCCGATCTCACATGTCCACGCAGCAACACATGGACACCTGTAGGCAAATTGCTGTATATGGAACCTCTGATGCTTTTCCAGGCCAGGCTTGCTTTGCTCTATCCACAGCCAGTTGTATTCTACAGTTCAAACTGCTTATCACCAAACGGTCCATATCTAGGAGTCAGTTTCTAATTCAACCTCCTCTTAATAGCATAAAATACCCACTTGAACAAGAACAATAAAGTACTTTTCACAAGTTACACGATCAATATGAACTTAATTATTTTCACGACAAGCCTTCCTACCCTGGCTTCTGCCATTGTTTTGCAGTCACAAAAAACATGCATCCCAAGTAGCTCATTAATACTGGGGGGAAATGGCAGACAACGGGGCTGGAGAGGAGTATGAGGGGCCAGCCCCTGGACATCTGTCCCCCCAGCCATCCCCCAACTGGGACAGGACCATATTCTCCAGCTCCTCTGACAGGGAATGATGCTGACTGCGCCACTACTGAAACCTCTTGTGCCAACATTAAGAAAACTATGTCAGGCATGCTGCTGAAAGCAAGTTGCGTGCGTGCGTGTGTGTGAGTGTGTGTGCGCGCACACGCGTGCCTAAGCTGGCTTGTGCTGCTGAAAGCAGAATTAGTGTGAGCTGGTTTGGATGATGGGGCTGGTTTGGGGCAGAGGAGCACTGGGTGGCCCCCGATGAGTGCACAGCCCCACGGTGATGCTTTTTGGATCCCCTTAGCTGGTCCTTGAGTGCTCTTCGCCCTGGGCATGGGTATGTGGGAGAGGAAGGTAGCCTGCTTTCTGCTCCCAACAGGAACAGGGGCAGGGACAGGGGCAGTCCCCCCAATGGAGGGGCACAGGGTGCATCCATTGCCACACACCAGTGCTGGCCGTCTGTGCCCGTAGCTGTTAAACCTGTACAGACGGTCCAAGCTGTGAATAATCCTGCTGCAAAGGTGACACAATTCTGCAGCTTGCTTTTAAAAAGCATTTGAAATCGTCATCAAAAAGTTGAGCTCTTGCTAAAACTGTTCATCAGGATCACGCCAGACAGCTTCATTTCCTACAACATCATAGCCAGGTGCTAATTTAATTTTATTCAAGAAAATAGGAGAGGTAATAGGTTGTGGCATCAAGTATTTTCATGAAAGCATACTAAAACCACTAGAGAATTTGCTACCTCTCAAAGCCATTGATATCTGAGCTATGTCTTTATAAACAGGGCACAAATATTTACTGCTGTGGTTTACAAGATAAGGGCTACTAATTTAATATAGAAAAACTTTTAACTAGGGTAATCAGAAATCCAGTGTAACCCTAGAGTGCTTTGTGTTACAGGAGCTTTGAAAGGTTTGACCCTCTAAGCATTTGAATACCAGTGTACTTGCTAGTTTTGAAACACTGCATTTAACTTTTAGCAACAATGAAACATCACCGTGTTTGCAGTATATAATAGTGCCAACTGCCACTTTTGAGCATATATAGTTATAGGAAGTATTAATTATTTGGAACTCATTTGTACTGAAATATTCAAAGCAGTATCCAGGTGAGAGTCCACATTCACAACTGTGTCAGAGAATTATTTAGTTTTGTGAACGTTTTATGAAAGATGAGTTAAGACTTTGGTTGACAAGTGGCAACATAAATTTATATCCAGCAAGTTCACCCCCAAAAGAAGCAGAAAAGCGAAGACTATCGAGTCTTGTACACCACAAATTATTGTATTCATATATATTATTGAATATTTTTCATATCTATTTTAATTGAGTCTGTTCTTGCTGAATACCTGTTGGTTAATGTGGTGCTGCAGAGAGTATTATAATGTTTGCTTAGCTTTTTAGCAGAATTTAAAAAACACAACTAAGACCAGCAAATAGAATACTTCT
>NW_010157110.1:12305-21565 GCF_000695765.1 Mesitornis unicolor
TCCCTAGAATGCCACTAGTTAACCACTTGACTCATTTACCAACACTAATGCTAGTATATTTGCTCTATCATCTGTTTTAGTATACTTTGTAACAATTTGGTTTTAGTCTAACTTGCCCAGTGTATATTAAAAATGCCTATATTCTGTTTCACTTTGGGACTAAATTATTGCTTTCTTTTTCTCGGGGGAAATTTTAGAAAAGGTTGTTTTTGTCTCCTGCTTCAAAAGTTAAAAAAAAAAAGTATTTATTATATTTTTTGCAGATGTTTCCATAAAATTCTCATAATCTTTTTGTAAAGAAAGATGAAGAAATGGATTAAAGATTTTTAATATTTGAAAAGGTAAATAGAAATAATTTATTTGTAATATATTTCAGTTTATTTATTGGTGTTCCCTTAATGCTTTGATGTGCACTATCACTTTAATTTAAACTGTATCTTTGTGAATTTCTTGGATTTTTGGTTTGGATTTTTTTTTTTAACGGAAAATGGTCAAATGCATATTTTAACTAGAATGTAAATCAGTGGCCTACCTGCATTCCCAAATGTGATTTTAAAAATGTGTTTTGATTTGAAACAAAAGACACAAATTTGAAAGCCTTTAGACAGAGGAGAGTGTTTTTATGGCTTAACAATTTGGATTTCCATAGGATTATCTATCTAGTTTGTGTGTGGACAGGAAAATGTAAATAGATGAATGTTTCCCATAATGTAAAAAGAGCAAATTAATAAAATAATTAATGCACTGCTTGTAAGAGCTGTGGGTTTTCAATGCAAACTCGTTCTCCCAGAACTGCCAAGGCATTTCATTTGATGTGGCCAAGGATAAAAGCACGAGAAGCAGAATGTTTCTCTTAAGCTCTTGTTGCTTAAGACCGATCCTCCGTCTCATACGAAGAATCCCACTGAGCGCCCTGTGCTCATATGCACAGAGTTACTCACGGGCGTAAATGTTTCCGTGATCAAGGCCTTCAGCCTTAGCAACATCTTCAAAGGCGTTTCTGCACGGAGCCCGGCCAAACCCCACTGAAGATGTCAGGAGTTACACGGGGGACTTCAAAAGAAGCAAGGAGAAACCCCCAGCCTGTTTCTTTTTCCCCTTGCTGGTTCCCTTCATCTTGCACTTATCTCTGTTGATGGCTGAAACGCAGGGGGCCAAAGCGATCCCTGACAGGGATAACTGACTTTCCCTTCACTGGAGTCCTGCTTCCAGACTGGGTTTTTCCCAGTACACGAAATAAAGTCACCAGACCCCATAGAAATATGTCCTGGATGATGTTGTTCATGGCTATACCAGCATTTAAACAGATTCTGATTCAGTCTAAGCCTAATAGTTATATTAATAGCATGCCACTTCTGTACCACGTACTGTTTGCCCACATGTAGACCCTCGGCACAGGAAGATCAGAAAAATTTGTGCCAGGGATCTATAGGCAGGGAAAATTCTGCTTAAAGGTTTATTACCACTGAGATGAAGGGATTTACCTTCATCTACTGGAATTTATGTTGTCATTTGTCACTGATAAACTGATACAACAGGGATGGAAAAAAAAAGAAAATCTGAGATGGCTGGTATCTTTTTGTAATGAGAATAGATCAGAGAGCATAAAATGGGAGATACGTTTCAAGCTGTTCTCTGGCAGAAGAATGAAGAAGTCCAACCCATGGCTCATAGCCCTGTCTTTCATGCATACTTAAAGTAAACTTTATCCCTATTTATGTTCAGTGTTCCCTTCCAGATCAAATCATAAACCTTCCTCACAAGTATAGCTTCTTGTCAGTTTGTTTGCCAAAGTCTGTTCTTTCCTGCTAGACATTTATTTTTGCAGCACTCAATACACCAATAACACATTTCACCCTCAGTTTTGAGCGTACTCGCCTATCAGATCTGTTGGGAGTTGGTGTTGACAGTGAGCTGACATTTTTTATAGAAATTAATGATAAATATATTGACTGGTCTGCTGCTATTGGCACTTGTCATTGGAATCTTAGGTTTATGCATTATTTGAAGCACAGTCAAAAAGTGAAGTTCTCCTTTCCCACTATGCATCACATAACAGGGTTGGGTCAGCCCCACCAGCCTGTGATGCGCAGGTGGGCATGGACTGAGCAAACCTGGGACCAGCACCCACAGTTGAAACAAACTCATCCCCTTTCCTTTTAGTCTAACCTAAAAAAAAATTGCTGTCCAACCATGGCAAACTCATTCACAACCATCTTCCCTTCCTCATGCTCTCATAAGTGGTGGAGTGGTTTTTGCAGCCCCTCTTCTGTGCTGCTGTTCGGCCACTGTCATAGCAGGAGAAGGTAGCTGCTATCACTCGATTCATCAGGGTGCCTTTGGATGCCAGCTGCAAAACAAGACGTAACTGGCCTCTTCAGCCAGCGGTCAGGCTTTCCCACGCTTGGGTCCCATTGGCGGGCAGCACCCTTTTCGGTAACGCAGGAGAACACAGTGGGTCCTCTTGCTCCGTGAGTGACACACCCAACTCACAGCGAGACAAAGGGAGGAGGAAAGGCACAGGGCTTCCTGGTAATTGTATTTTTCATGGTTCTCTTCACCAATCCAGTAACAACATAATCATAGAAATTAGAGACAGAAAAGCTCTGTCGGGGCATTGTGTTAACACCCTGCCAGTTCCAGATTGCGATCTACTGAGCTGTGGCAGGTAAGTCATCACCTTCATCACCTTCCCAGTTGTACTCCACCCAGGGGGGGGGAAAACAACACGGGAAAGAGGGGAAAAAAAAAAGAGATATATTAAAAAAACAAGCTGAGCTGTAGCATTGCCACTACTTGTTATGGGCAACTCTGTGTGCAGAGGCCTTCATCGTATTGACTCTGTGCTGAACAATCCCCATGGCAGGGTGCCGGGCTTTTCCTCAATTTTAACCAAGCAGAATGGAAGCAATTATGGATTTTGTCAGCTCTGTTCAAAAAGGAGAAATACTGGAGCATTGTGGAGCCCCTGGAGAAGGCAAACGCTGCATGGCCCCAGAGCCGCACTGACGACAACACTTTGCCACGTTTCAAAGCTGTCAAAGGTTCAGGCAAAGGGATGGGCCTTGCCTGCAGTTAAAGAAAAGCAGTAGGACGGTATGTAAAGGATGTTTTATGGGGATCAAATGTCTTGCTGAGGTAAGATTAATCACTCAGGTAAACAAGCATGTTCTGTGGCAGACTTCTTAGTTTGGAGACGGTAACTGGGGAGCCAAGATGTTGAACAGCAATAAGTAACCCCTTCCGATGTAACTATCATATTTCCCCAGTGGGAATGCCCAGTTGCCTGGCTTTCAACTAGAGAATTATGAAAGTCACATCCTTAAAATAGTATGCCTTTTTCTTTTTTCTTGTTGTACTGGCTATCAGTGCTCAAAAGTGCAATCTGGAATCACTCAGTGAGTGTGTACTGCAATGGATTGCTGCAGTCCTTGAACCAGAACTGTGATCATCTCTGCTTTTGTTGTGTGCGCTCCAGAAAGTATGTAGCACTGAAATGTTAATGCATTGCATGAGTTGGGCTATGTTGTCATCTTACAGCATGTTCTTTTTTATTTTCTTTTTTTTCTTAATAAGAGTTCGTCACAATAACTCACTATGCTCCAGTCATTTTGCCAGTCTTGGGAAGAAAACTTTACTGCTGCCTGAAAAAAAAGCCCAATACTGAAACTTCTTCAATTTGTAGATAGTTCTGTCAAATCATGGCTATGCTAGACCCAAGAGATGGAAAACAGAGATAACCAATGCACTTCAGTGTGTGTCATTCCTCATGTCTCCACATAAAAATTGACAATGAAAGGGAAAAAATTGTACTGGTCAGGCAGCTCACAGACGATGCACCAAAACAACAAAGGCATTTTGCCACGGTATGGTACTGGAGTGAAATGAGCACTGAAAGCATGGGCCATGGTACCAAGAGCCAAAACAGGGAGTGCCGCCAGTAGCCCTAGGGAAGGAGGAAAGCAGGAGGAAGGAGAGGGACTTGGCAGAAGAGCCTGGATACCACCAAGTTCATCTGTGACCAAAGCATTTGCTGTCACAATCTGTAGCAACAGCTGAAGCGGGAAATTCTATCCCATCTTGGAGCGACATTTCTAAATGGTTTCTAAATATCCAACATCCCAGTGCATCAGTGCCACCATAACCACAATTTCCACCATGCCATTTGCAAGCCTCAGATGTGCCAGGGCAGCATCATGCTCTCAAGGAGCCCCTGGGACCCCGCTGAGTGCTGAGGAGATGCAAGCCCCTGGGCAACACCAGGGCTTGCACGAGGCAGGGCCTTCTCATGTGCTACTGAAATAACACCAACCTTAGGGGAGTGTGGTTTGGATTTAACAGGAATAGTATAACCCAAAAGTAAGCCAGGTCATGGTTGAAGTGAGATGTCATGGTGGGAAAGAGGAGTTTGAAAGGGTGAGTCGTGCTGTCATCTTGCTAGCAACTGTTTTAATCCAGCACAAACACCAGTGCTGGATTTCCAGTGAAGCTACACAGTTGCATTTGCAGTGTTGGGAGAGAAAGGAGACTTCACCCCATGCTAATTGCCAGCTGTGAGTTTTAGTGGAGGCATAAAGACGAACCTTTAGCAACTTCAATGGAAACATGCCCGTTTGTCAGTCTCTGAGTGAACCCAGAAGAGCTATACCTAAAACACCTGAATTTTAAGTCATGATCCTCTGCAAGAGGATTCTATGACTTTGCTCACTGCCCTGACTCACCACATAGTAAATACTGCGGTGATTTTTACAAATGTACAAATGGGTGACTTACGTCAATGAAGCTGTATGACTGCGTATAACAAATAACATTGATAAATATAGATGGCATGTATCAATCTGTGAAGGCTCTGTGAAGTACTCTTTTGTATTACTAACCTAATGCTTCAACAGACAAGGCAAGGTTTGCTTTTGTTTATATCTTTCCTGGCAATAGCAGCATGACAACTGCAGCCTGTCTGCAGGAATAGGGACCCCAGCCATACGTTAGCAAACTGTGCTGTACTCCACGCGTTTCTCATCCTTTGCTTAATAGCCTTGTGCTTGTATACAAAAGGGGGAAAAAAGCCACTTGTGTGCAGTGCCAAATACATTGCAATCATTCATGTCAGTCAGCTTCTCCCAGGCAATGCTGAGGTTTCAGGTAGGAAGCTGCCCACTCTCCATATTTGTCCTCTCTGAACTAAAAAATTTCCTAGCAGAAGCGGGGAATAAAATCAGGAAACCAAGCCAAAACAAAGAAAACCTGTTGAAACACACAGAGTTTGTCATTAAAGTGTAAGCCAAGCAGATTTTGTTTGTCAACAGTTGCATGAGCCAATATAATGATATTCTGAAATTATTTTTAACTGGAAATGTTTTCACATCAAGTAGCTTACCGCTAATCGTCTTCCCAAGTGCCAAGCAAGTGTGATGCAGGTGCTGTCACAGCGTCCGTGCCACATGTGTTGGCCATAGCCCCTGCTGCCAGCATCTGTCAGCCAAGTCACAGTGGAGGTGCCACTGTCTGGGAGCTTCCCCTCATGACACATCCCTCACTCATGCGGTAAGAAGACATTGTGCTGTAGGAGCCACAGGTTTTCTGCCTTACCTTGCACTAATGCCAAGTCAGAAATCCAACCAGAGCAGGGTGAATACAACTCCTTTAACATCAATAATTACACTCACCTGGGACAGAGGTGTAGCTTTCAACTCATCCAGCTTTTGTTCAATTATCTTCACACCTCAGCTATCTCTTTCTGTCTCTCAAAACTCTGCTCTTGCACCTCAGGAGCCAGTGTATTGTATTTGCTCTGGACTTTCAGCATTATAACTGGGAGCAGAAGTTGGATCTGTTTTTTTTCTTTCTCTCTCAAAAGGTCAGGGAAAGATGAAACTGCAAAAGCCTAATTCTTCTCTGTGTCACATTTCTGTAAGCCCAGAGGGCAACATGGCAATGGTAATTTTAATGCTTTTTTTCCCTCCCCTGCCTTTTCAAACCACAGTCTTTGGCACATCTGGTGACAGCTCACACAGTAACACACTTGCTCTCACATTGCTCCTAAGAAGTGGCTTCTGATGAGTATTGACAGCACCTGAAAGGGTCTCAACCACGTGATAAGCAGGGGGACGAGTAGGGGGCCTCATTGCAATGCTTGGCCTCATCGTGCATTTTCTGACTCCAGTGCTGTGTGGTCACAATCCACAGTCCTGGGCACACGCATGCATGGTTACTGTTAAATTGTAAATACTGTAAGATATTCAGCGTGATTTAATATCCCTATTAGTGTGCCTCCAAAGCCCCAACTAGAGAAGCTGTGCTGGGCTGAACACTGTGCAAATATTGACGGTTTCTGTCTTGCAGTGTTTACAATCCAAGAAGGAGTCCTGCACCAGAGCTCTCTGCTACAGGTTTGTTATTTGTCTTTGGAAATTAATTGTATGATTTAAAGTGTCATAAATGAGCATGTCCTTTCTTTTGCCACTACTAGGAGAGCAATTACTTTTCAAAGAGCTGTGAAAGCAAAGTCCTATACCTAAAGACTTTATCATCCTGATCAAGAATTAGTCTTTTGATTAAAAACCCAAAAATCCAATCCTTTTCCTGCAGCTGTAATATACTACAATAAAATATGACCTATCCTTGCCAGGTAAGAATGATTCAGCACAAGCAGTGCAAGGCATCCCTTTGCTGCTCCCAAGTGAGGACATGCTGGCAGGCTAACTTACTCTAAGCCTGAATGGAAGCACTATAAGACATGGCTATGCGGTAGCGGCCGTGGAGAAACCCACAACGGGAATCAGGTAAGTTAACATTACACATGTATATAAGCATGAGCAGACACTATAGGAATGGCTTTTGGCCCAATGCCAAGCATGCAACATGGCTGCAAGCACCTTCCTGAGGGTGCTGGTGTTTAGAAAGGAAATTACAGCTCCTACATCTGCAAATGTCCTCACTGGCACAGAGCCTGGCCTGTACCCTTCCTCCAGGTGAGAATAAAACCTCTGCGAGGGGGTCGGGAGCTGCACTGAGTATGGCCAGGCACTGTCGGCATCCATCACGCATGCACAAACTCCTTCAGAGTTCAAAGGCAAAGTTGCAAAAGACTTGTTATTCCTCAGGGTGCTCTGGAGATTTATGTACTGTCACCTACCCAGGCAGTGGGAGATGTTTACCGATCTCCTGTGTCAGCTGAGCTCAGGGAGCAGTAATATGATTACAACACTTGTGCGCTCAGAAATACTTTCTGGCTCCTCATATCTCTTTGCCTGGTCTCCAGGACAGCTTGCTGGTGTTAAAAAAATAAAACAAAACAAAACAAAACAAATCAAAACACCACTCACATCCAAATCATCTGAGGTGTGGGTCCAGAAGCATCTCTTGCATTCCCCTTTTCCCCTGCCACTGCAGCCCTCCATGTCATATGTGATATTTGTTCTTCCTACAAGCCTTACCTCATTTGGGGGCAGGGAGAGGTTTAGGGGTTTCAGGCAAAGTTACACCTGCTAATGTGGGAGGCACACATGGAAGGATGGCCTCACACCACCATCACCACTGCATCGCTTGCCACTATACTTCAACAAGAGCTAGGAACCAAGATTGAAGCTCTCAGCCTCTACCACTGCTCCAGATGGGAAAGCTCATACCTTTTTATTGCTTCCCCCCTTCACTGCGCACAAAATGCTTCAGTGCCACTGCCAGTACTTACGTCTGCACTGCGCAAACACTACTGCACCCTTTCTTCACACGAAGTAATGATGGTGCAGCTCTGGGTCCCTGGGAGCGATGGCACGGGCACCAAGCGGCGACTACAGACAGTGTGCCAAGGTCTGGTTAATGTTTCAGCACTTATCCATCACAGGTTGCACTTTGAGCCATATGCAGCACGTTATTGGTGATCCTGGCATTTATGGGTTTGTTTCCACCAACTGGTTGGGTGCCTTCTCTTTTTTAACAGGAGGTTAACACCAGAAATCATATGTCCTCTGTCAAAGCACCTGATCTCCACCCACACTGATGAAAAATCAGTAAGCGCTCTGCCATCAGTGTAACCTTGATTTCCACAGACTTTGGGGGTTTTTGCATGTGAGAAAAAGGCTGCAGCACCACCAGACACCCTGTGAACAGCCGACGGGGCAAAGTTCTTGTTTTCTTTGTAGTGAAAAAGTTCAGGGCCGGATTCTTCTTATCACAAGGAGTAGTAATGTACACAGAGCAGAGATCGTGCATTGGGTAAGATTTATCACTGAGGTGAAAAAACCAAACAGGAACAGCAAAACAAACTCATGCCCAGCTGAGGCGGCGCTGCCCTACATTCTGGTGTGCGCAGTTCTATACCTGCATGGCACACGTGGCTTTACGACAAATGCTGGGCCATGCCCTGGCCGCAGCGTGGCCTCCCCTGGCATGGTTCAGCACCATGGCATGGCTGCCAGGGGAACCCTGCCAGGGCGGCTGGGCGATGGAGGGCTCATCCTGCCCTTTTGACGGCTTTCCTCAACATGAAAATTGAAGCAAGTCAGGTGAAGTGCAAAAGTCCAGTGTCATGTCATTTGGCTTGCATACCAAAAGAAACAAAAAAAAAAGCAAAAAGCATGGGAAAGAGAGCAAGGGATCTCTATTTTTATTATTTAGCAGGATCTGCTGCCCTAAGCCAGGGTTAGGATGTAATGCAGAGTCGTTTCAAATGTGATTATGGATGTACTCACACTGTACTCCCACACTACACCCAACCTGCCCCTTTTACAAGGGTTTGAACATTGCTCTACAAGTCTGAGAAAGAGGAAAATTCACATTCTACACAAAATTAAAGTCCTGCCCAACAGCTCTCCAGCTGCAGGCTGTGCCCCTGCTGTGTGGCTGCTATGTCCTGCCTTGATCGGGCTCCGGCACAGCCTTAGCTCCCCTCAAGATTCCCAAAGAAGTTGCTTTGTCTCTTACTCTCTCGCCCAGCCCAGTGCAAATATCCCCCAACCAGCAAAAGTCATGGGGATTTAGAGGCAAAACATGAGCATTGCTGTGGCTGTTTGGAGAAAAATGCAGCCAAAGGACCCAGCTCACAGGCTCTGCTTGTAAATGCCAACAGCGTACATAAGAAGAACCCTGGAAAAATCTCACTGCTCCAGGCTTGCACAACTGGGCTGTGAGCAGCAAGGGGTAAGATCCGTGGGAACTGGCAGCGGGGTGGCACAAGAGAGCATCAGGATTTCCCAAATACTCAGCTGCAATCCAGAAACCGAGAGTTGCAGCAAAAGCTGTCTTCTCCCCCCCCCGCAACC
>NW_010157111.1:0-4480 GCF_000695765.1 Mesitornis unicolor
TTTTCCTGAGTTTGTTTCCATTTCCAGGCACACACCCAGAGCAAGGTGAGCACTTTTTGTAGCGCAAACTAAATCACACGCCGCAAAGTTTGCCTCGCTTAAGGCCTGGGGGCTGTCCCACCCCCCTCATTATCGTGAAAAGAAGATAACGACCACTCCGGTGTCGCAAGCTCCGCAGCGATGCTTAACAAATGTGTGTGGCCTTAACCCCCGTGGTCAGTGGGACCCCACTGGTTTCACTGGTGGATACTGGGATGATACCACACCGCTTCTTAGCAACTCCTCGCCGTGAGTATGAGCTCGTCCCGCGTCTGAATCACAGAATCTCAGAATCCCAGACCGTTAGGGATTGGAAGGGACCTCCAAAGCTCATCCAGTCCAATCCCCCTGCCGGAGCAGGAACACCCAGATGAGGTTACACAGGAAGGCGTCCAGGTGGGTTTTGAATGTCTGCAGAGAAGGAGACTCCACAACCTCTCTGGGCAGCCTGGGCCAGGGCTCTGTCACCCTCACTGAGAAGAAGTTTCTTCTCCAATTGAAGTGGAACCTCCTGTGTTCCAGTTTGTGTCCGTTACCCCTTGTCCTATCATTGTTTGTCACCGAGAAGAGCCTGGCTCCATCCTCGTGACACTCACCCTTGAAATATTAAAGCATTTTGATCACAGTTTCGCAGCTGAGGGTGGAAAGCTACGGGTCGAGGTCTCATTCGAACCAAGTCTTGCCACAGAGACGATAACAAAAGCCCTCGTCTGCTCTTTCCCGGGGCGGAGGGATTTGTGCTTATCGAGCAGCGCTGGCGGGGCCGCGGGATTAGCGCTGCCCGCGGCAAAACATCAAAGCAGGGAACCCTCACGGAGCGCGGTCGGAGGATTTTCGGGACGGCGCCGCGGCGAGGTACGTCAGCCAGCAGAGGCCTCTCTGCTGCTTCTTGCTTGTGCAGGGGGACAAAATTGAGGGTTTTAAGCTCCTCTGCACTCGTGCAGGCGACCATAAATTGCAGCCTTAGCAGGAGCCGCCACCTTTCAACGTGAAGGCCGTTGAAGTTAAAGCTTTTTTGTCCCAAAACGACTCATTAACCGTTGCAGCAGGCAGCGCTGAAGATGCAACTGCTCTTATTGTACCTTTATTTTATATGTTTATACACTTAGAGAGATTATAAATGTCTAATATCGAGGTTATCGTGCCACCCATCATCCTTATTGCTCCGTGCCCTCCCTGCGCTCCCAAGGAGGGAGCTGTGGGTCAGGACCCCACTCGTGGGTCATGCACTTTGGGCTGTAGCTTTTAGGGGCAGATTGAAAATGAGGATTTTCATATAATCATTATTCTATGAAAACCCCAATTTTGGAGGGTTTCTGTCTTCCTGCACCCTTCACCCCAACTCCTCTCCCTGTCACTTGCTCCTGAGGTGCGGGGTGCGAGGCATTGGATGCGACCTCGGCTGTGAGGTGTCCTGTGTTTGACATAAAAATGCAGAAGTGGAGATTGTGGAGGGTTTGGATGCCTCTGGGTGGGTGAATTGGGAAAATTAATTGATTTTCCTCCTCAACACATTGCTGACTGTCAACAGCGATGAGCCAGAGCCTTGGGGTGTTGTCCATGGATCCTCAAAGCCGTGGTTGAACTGATCAAGTGCTCGTTTATCGTAAATATTTTATAAACAAGGCCTGCTTGGATCTCGAGCTGCATCGAATCGCTTGGGTTTAATCACCCGAAAGTCCTTTGAATTTTCTTCTGCTCACAAACCACTTCTGTGCAAATAACAGAGTACGTTGAGCCAGCAATGTGCCCTTGAGCCAAGAAGGCCAACGCCATCCTGGGCTGGATGAGAAGGGGTGGTTGGAGGGCAGAGAGGTTCTCCTGCCCCTCTGCTCTGCCCTGCTCACACCACAGCTGCAATCTTGTGTCCAGTGCTGGGCCCTCAGCTCCAGAAGGACAGGAACTGCTTGAAAGAGTCCAGCAGGGCCACAGAGATGAGGTGTGGATCCGGCAGTCATGGTGACACAGTGGCCTTGCCATGTTTCCTCACCATCCAAGCGCTATCACTTGGAGAAGTGACCACTGTGGAGCATCTCCTGGTGAGGAGTGGCTGAGGGAGCTGGGGCTCTTGAGCTTGGAGCAGAGGAGCCTGAGGGGGGCCCTCATTCCTGGGGATCCATTGGGAAAGGGCAGTGTCAGGGGGAAGGAGCCAGGCTCTGCTCTGGGATGGCCAATGGCAGGACAAGGGGCAATGGTCCCAAGCTGGAGCACAGGAGGTTCAAGCTGAAGATGAGGCCAAAGTTTGTGAGTGTGAGGGTGCAGAGCATGGCCCAGGCTGCCCAGAGAGGTTGTGGAGTCTCCTTGTGTGGAGACCCCCAAAGCCCTGAGGTGTTCCTGTGTGACTGCTCTGGTGATCCTGCTCTGGCAGGGGATGCACTGGGGGAGCTTTCCAGGTCCCTTCCAACTCCTGATAATATTCTGTGAAATAACACCCAGCATTGAATTATTTCTTAAATAATCATTATTTGAGATAGCACTGGGTTTAGATGCACAGGAACAGTTTGAGACTTGGGTATTTGAGCGCTTGGGTCTTGGTTACTGAAGTTTGTGTTGTTATTTATTCAGTTATTCTGTCACCTGATGACTGCTTCTCACTCGCGGGGGGGAATCGGGAGAAGGAAAGGAGACCCGTGGGTTGAAATAAAAACAGATGGAATAATAGTAGTAGTAGTACTAATGGTAATGATAGCAGTAATAGTAATGATAATGGGAATAGCAATGATGATGATGATACTAATAATGTATTAATATGAAGTAGACAGTTCTATTCAGCTGATACAGCAAGCTGGGATGGTCACAACAAGCAGTGAAAAGGGTTTGGAAGTCGAATGCCAGGTGAGACCCTCGTGTGGTGGCAGCCATCGAGGAAAGAGAGCTGTCCCCAGCAAACACCCCAGTTTATAGCGAGCGTGGCCTTTATGGTGTTGTGGTCCAGGGCTGGGCTGGGCACTCAACCCTGGGCTCGCTGTGAACCCTTCTGCCCTCCCCAGAAGGGAAGAGAAAAGAGAAGAAGGGAGAGAGACTGAGAAAACCAACAGATTGAATGAAACAATAACACTGATACTGCAGGATAGTGATGGACATAGGAAATAATGGAATAGACACAGACATGTACAGATAGAGATACAAAACCAATCTAAAATCCTCCCCCAGTGACGATGACGTCCCCAGAGGCTCTGGGAGCACTGGCAAAGTCCCAGTGTGGAGCCAGCAGCAGTGGGAGCTGCTGCAGGAGCACAGGGCTGAGGATGAGAGGCAGGCGAAGCAGCAGGGTCTGCTGGGCCTTGGGCCATTGCAGGGGTGGAGAGGGAAGGAAGGGTCCAAGGTGGAAGGGTGGAGCCCCTGGGGATCCCTGGGCTTTGCACTGAGTGTGGGTGTGTGGGATGCAATCCCTGGTTGGGCAGGGTTGGGTCTGCTCCTCCTGTAGGTGCAGCCACGGCAGCCATGGTGAGACAGTGGCCTTGCCATGTTTCCTCCCAGCACTATCACCTGTAGCAGTGAGCACTGCTGTTAAACCATGCTGCTGGTTTGAGCCCCTGAGAAGAGACTGAGCTGGAAAGTGGAATCACTGCATAGCAAACCAGTCCTGTTGAGCTCAGAGCAGGACTTATGTGTTGGAATAATTTTATTATCCTGGTTTTCACCCATCCCAGCTTCTGTACCAGATAAACTCAAAAATGCTGAAGACCTCGATCAGTGCATCCCAGTGCCATCCAAAACCTAACCCCAAATGTTCAACCAGCTTCATTCCCATGAAATTCCCTGTGGTTTTCTCAGAAATGCAGCTTTTCTGACTAAAAACCTGATTCTGTGTTTCTCTCCCAGCGAAAGCAGGACAGTTTGATGCTGTCGGGATTGGGTCACTGCTATTTTTTGCCTTTCTGGAGTCGTGGCATTGCCTTAAGATCTCGGTATTTCCCAGGATGGTGTTTCGAGTTGTGTAAAGGCAATTCCAGCCTGGCTGGGGTTTCTTTAATGCAAAGAACCCGTATAAAACCTAGGGATTAAACTCATTTTAGATGTGCTCAGCTTTCTGGTCCCGATTGAAGCCTCTCTTCGTTAGCGTGCGCTAAATGTGCAGCGCAGATAAGCGGCTGCGTTGGGGTTTTCTTTGGTGTAGGTCGGTTTGTGATTTAGCGTTGGTTCGTGAAGTGCTTTCTAGGAGGTGGAAATGATCCGTGGATTGCAGCCAGGCAGGGTTCGTGGACATGACTCAGTGTGGTACGGGTAGCTGGAGGTAAAGTGGATTTAGTGATAATGTTGTGTGGCAGTGTAACGCCATGATGATATGATAGGATATGATATGTGATATAATATATAGAATAATGTAATAGAGTATAGAATAATATAGACTAATGGAATGTAGAGTAATATAGAGTAATAGAATATAGAGTAATATAGAATATAGAGTAATATAGAACAATAGAATATAGAGTAATAG
>NW_010157112.1:0-3469 GCF_000695765.1 Mesitornis unicolor
TTTTTTTTCTTTTGTTTTTTTTTTTAATGTTTGACAAAAATGTCATACACTAGACAGAATCTACTGGGGCAGTTATCAATTGTCATTTGGAAACTTTCAGAATTTACATTCTTTACCCAACATATCTAAATACTATTTAAAGTCATAACCAGCAATTCATCAATTAGATGTTACTTTCACTGTGGTTACTTTCATTGATGTTGTTTCCACTTATTTATTTTCACTTTTCACTAGCTAGTAAAAGAATGTACTTTCCTCTCCATCTCTTTTCAAGACTTCTGAACAACTGGCTAATAATCAGCCATGTGCTTTTCCAATTGCAAAGGATACAATTCTGAAAAACAAAGAACATTTTGATAGGCCTTGAAGTATGCTGGTTTTTTCCTCTTTGAGTCTTTCCTCTACGTCATTTTAATGTGCCTAATCTGGGAGAGGTCTAAACTTATAACTTAATTTTGAAGAAAACCTGTTGAGGTTTTAAAGCCTCATTTTTAGGTTCCAAAGCATAGGTTCCTCATTTTTGGAGTCCAAGCAACAGAATAGAGGAGATCAGAAATATAAAGATTAGTCTACTAGGAAATGTAACTGTAAGAATGAATTGTATTTAATGGTAAAAGAAATAGACAAAAAAATGTGGGTAAGCAAATAGAATCTATCAACTTCTAGAAATCCAAGAATAACATGTATTTTCCAAATAAGCATCTTCCAAGTGGCACTAAAATATTTTCAATGAATTAAAAAAACATTGGTTTAAGAACCAATTATTACAGCTCTTTATTAGTGTGCTAGTAGTTAACGAAATTAGTAGAACTCAAGCATCACTGATTTTTAGGTTTCCTCATTGTGAGTAGAAGAAATGTAGCAGGTATACTATATTCCCTGACACAGAAATTGTAAAAAGTGTGTCTAACTAACTTAGACATCCACTGATTACTAACATGCAGATGCAGTGCCACAATGGTAAGAGACTATCCACTCTGAGTTTGTTACAACTCAAGTTACTTTTCAGCAGAGTAGGTAAATATCTTCTGACTGACTCACATTCATTTTAAATTTTGGTGTCCTTGTAAGGCTACCAGACAGGTTTAATCCTGTTCAAAGAAACTTTGAGCATTGCAGCTCACTGGAAAACAGAATTTATTGCCTTCAGAACTACTTTATGTATATATATATAGAGAGAGAGAGAAATCCTTTACAGAACATATTTCTTCCTATGTCTCAAAAAGAATGTGTCTGTAGCCCTTTTTCTGGTTTCATTTGCAATAAATAACTGCTTATAACAGTCAAAAATAAATATTCTTTATCTATAGAAAAGGACAAAAGTAAAAGTACAAAAGTAAACCAGTATTTTTCACATTTAACTTCTTTTCTAACAGTCCTCTTCTTATGTGAGATTCAAACATCATCTTGACAATAGTGGGCATGAACTATCAAATCCTTTTCATGTTTTTTTTTGGGGGGGAGTTTGGGTTTTTTTTGTTTGTTTTTTTTTTTTTCTGTTTAGCCACTCCTTCATGGAGAAGTGCATATACTGCCACTGAGGAATATTGATGCATGTTACAGAGGGCACTGACCAATTAATGGTGTATTAACTTTTCAAGATGAATTATGGTTTATCTCTAGAACAAGGCTCCCGAATTAATCTTAGATGTATCTGAAGCACTGACCTTGGAACAAAAATGTTTTATTTTTTTTCCACAGTCCCATTGTATCAGTGATTCATTATTCTAGCTTTCTACAGTGTAATACGAATTGGAAACTCTGAAATGCACACAGATATGTAAAATCAAGCATAATATATGAACATCAAACAATTATTTAGTTTCAAGCCTTTGCATGCAAAAACTATATAGCTGACCACTTGATATTTTATTCTGCCTATTTTGCTGATGAGAAGGTATTCCAGAAAAAAGTATGGAGAAGTAATTTTGATTAAAAATAAGCTGTATGTGCCATATTCACAGATCTCAGTTGTGCAGGATCAGTGGGTAAACAACTCCTTGAATGTATATATGTCTTTGGATATGTTTCCTAGAGATAATGCTTACAGCAATAACTGTACTCCTAAAATAAATGAAGCCCATCTCTGAGGTCAAGCAGTAAGACTGGACAGATCCACATAATATTTAACCCTCACATCCATACTGAAGTCTCTTACTTCTATACATATATTAGTCAATAAAAAGGACCAGGGAGCTTATTATTTGGTCATGAGGGGAAGCTTTACAGAACAACTCATGTTTTCCCTTACTCCCTTAAAACAAAACAAAACAAAACAAAAAGTGGCCCTTTTCAATTCTCTGTTGAGAATAGTCCAGCCCTGGGTCCTTATCATCACTGAATCATGATCATACTTTGAGTAGGAGAGTAGAGATGTTATTAGTCAAAACCATTATGGTTACCAACCAAATAATATGAAAGACACATCCATGCCTAAGCCTGTGCCCTGGCTCAACATAGTTCCCTACTGTAGATAATGCCTGTGGTGGCAAAACACCATTATAATTTTTAGTGGGTTCTTGGGTTTTTTTCAGTTCATAATGGTTGACATAACATGACAGTAAAGATAGAACCTCCCAGAGTAGTGGTTTCATAGTCTGAAACTAAGGGTCTGTTTTATGCCAGATTGCATGGCATGAAGGCATGCAGTCATGTTTGAGGGCTCAAATCTTCTGGAGTAGTATTAAATTACTCAGGTCTGATGAATCTCGTACTTGTGCAATCCTATCCACACTTTTGAACATACTTTTTGCTGTATATTATCTTTTGACCAGAGTCCAGATATTGTCTCAGAGAGTATAAGCTAGAACATCCCTAAATGGTTACAAATTTGTACACTGCTAATATATCAGCAGTGTCGATAGTACTGAGTAAATGCCAAAAAAATCATTTAATAAAGAAAACAAAATTTCATTGGCAGAACAGTTCCCATCATCAGTATATTGTCTAAAAATACTGACAGAAGAAAATCTTTTCAATGAAAAAATCTTTTGAGTAAGCTCAGATAAACACACTGTGACTTTATGAGTCTGACAGTTCATCCCAATGTCCCTCATTTTTTTCTAGACAGGGCATCCTTATATTCATTTAAAGACTGTTGAAGAAAATATTCTGATCTGTGTAGATCATGTCAATATTGTAATAGTATATTTAAAAGGTCTTGCCCCTTTGTTGCGAAAACGGGGAGAATAAATCCGGTCTTGTGAGGCCGGCACCAAATATGCGACAGACGCAAGTCGAGAAACCAATAATCATTTATTTACAGCAATATTTACAGGTTCTTTTGCATTGCCGGTAATAAATTAAAAGCTACAGGTACACTAAAGGTTTTATAACTAATATAATACCAACAACAAAGCACTGTGGAACACACAAACACCAACACCAAAAACTTGCCTACAGTGAGCCTGGCTGCCTGGCAAATAGATAAGCAGAAAAAACAGAAATACAGTGGAGCAAAACCAGTACA
>NW_010157113.1:0-11114 GCF_000695765.1 Mesitornis unicolor
TTTCTGGCCAGTGCAATGATGTTTGATTCTTATTCCCTGCCCGTCCTGTATTTGTGCTTGAGTTTGCCCCTACCAATTATACATATGTATTTTTAAAGACAGAGAAAGGAAATGTTGGGAAGTGTAATGAACACCTTAGAAGTTGTTAATTTTGTTTCACCTTTCCCAGGATGCTCCCTATCAGGTAGGCATTTTGTCAGTTATTAAACTTTTAAAAATCTCCTTCTGTTTCACTAAACAAAAAACCTCCATCCATTACAGAATAGTGGTGATGTTTTGCAGGTGCTGCAAAATATTTTATGGCAATGTTTTTTGGCATTCTGAGTTCCATTGTATGCTTTCTTAGTTTCATGTAAGATGACTTTGCTTATACTCTCAGAAGTGATGTTGGTAACTATATTTTTTAACACATTATCAGGTTAAGTCTACCTCAATATCATCCGACTAACCGCTTGTATTACTATGTCGGCATTAGAAATACTATATAATATGGCTGTCTGTGGAACTACACATAGGGAGATGTTTTGTTGCTTTTAGCTGACTTTGGAGGAACTGCTGAAGACTGCAAAACCTGAACAGTGAAAAGGGGGATAAGATATCCAGGCTTTTCTCAGGCAGTACTCAGGCAGTAAGAGTGTAATTTCACCAAATAATTAAAACTATGGTTATATATTATTGAAATAATGTATATTCTACTTTCTAAAGCACTTCGGATTTGAACTCAGCAGGGAACTATGTTATAAAACAAATATAGAGACCTTGTTGAAGTCAGATCTTTCTGGACAACCTTAAGCTGTAATGAAGATGATGGCAAAATTTAATTCATGTACAAATGGAATCAAAAGAAACTACTTTAATGCAATGCTCCTTTTATTCAGAAGTTAGGGTAGTGCTTTTTGTTTTCTTGTCTCATCTATTGCATTTCCAGGACATAATCCTTTATATGCTCCTACCTATATAATGACAAGAGAGAAACCAAGAGCCAGACAGAGAATATATGGACTATTGTGACATCTTTGTCTGTTGCATTCGATAGTTTTTGCTCAGAAAAAAAGCATCTGGCCCTTAGGGTCACCATTTGGCAACAACAAATGTGCACGTATTCTGATATTCAAACTGAGGGATCATGTCCTGAGCTTTCTTCTTAGTTACTAGTCTGCATGACTAGTGTTTTTAAAATACTCAGGTGATATCCAGGATATTTTTGCTATTTATAATTGCCATTGTTGCAACTCTCTAGGGATGATTAGATCAGATGACTTCAGTGGTGTTATAGCTATTGATATAAATAACTTTCCAGAAGATTTCCTTATGACTTCAGAACAAATTAGCTGGTAATCAAAACATTTCTGAGGATTTTATTTCCTTAGTTATTTTTTTAAACCATATTAGGCAGTAATCTGCGTATAGAAAGAGCTAAGAATCTTTAGAAGCTAGTCTTTGAGTGCCTAGACTTTTAATTAAAAAATAAATTATCAAGCACTTAAGACCCATTTTCAGGAGTCTCGGGCTCCTCAGTTTCTTAAGCATTTCTGCATATTGTGCCTTCTGAGAAGTTTAGGAAAAATTGAAGGAATGCTCACCTATATGAAAGCCAAAATAAGCTACATGTATTCATCAGTGATCAGAAACAAATAGTGTAGTTTAATGAATAGCCAGGGAAATCCGGCTGAGGGACAGATAATTATCCGAAACTCTCCCCTTATTTGAAGCATGCCTGAAGGTCTGCTATTGAAAAACATGGGAGAACAGTCATCCTGTTTTCAGTCAGGAAAGGAATAGGGGAAGAAGCACTTCTCTATTCTGACACTTCTGTTCCTGATCCTTGAAGAAGGGAAGCATGGTGTGTATGTGTGCTTGAAAATAACAAACTTCTAATTGCTCTTTCATGTGGATTTACTCCATGTTTTGGCTGCAATTTTAAAATATAGTTTTGTGGACTAATGCTAAGGACTTGTTTTACTCTTCCTTAGGAGGACCAAATTTCAGGCAGTGCAGAGATCTAAATAACTGAAAGATGAACCTGTTTAATCCTTTTCCTTTCTGGATCCAAGTTCATGTACCTAAATGCTCAAGCTTTGTGTGCAGGCCTGGGCACGAGCATGTGTATACAAGTACAATGTGGATAATCCCCTTAGATTGCCTGTGAAAACTGGAATTCTTAGACCTGATTGTTAATTGACTGAGAGACCTTGGATGCCATAAGAATCTGCCCCTACAAATCAATGGCCACGCAATGACAACTCAATGATTTCAACAGAAGAAACTTCATTTAGTTAGCAACAGAAAACTCTGAAAGTCTTTGATGTGTTCTCACACTTGCATTTTTCTATTAGATGACAACTTCTGTGGAAAGCTGCTTCTAGCCGATAACAGGTGTGCAGATGTGATAGTGTTCTGTAAAGATTCACTTTATTTATTGAAAAGAGAGACACTAGTCTGGCAGCAAAACATTCAAGGTGGTGTTTGAGGAATCTGCAGCTCTTTACCTTAACAGAATGAAGTTAGCCAAATGTTATTCCAATGTGAAATGCTTGCCATACTGTGACATGCTGTTTGTTACACGGAAACACAGATGTTCCTCGGCTCAGGAGCGCTCCACGCACCTCAAAACTTTCCTCTCTAAGTGACAGCCCTGTTTTTCTTGGAGAATGATTTAGAAGCAAATCAGACCAATCTAAAAATGGAAACCCCCAGAGAATGAGCTATTCCTTTGGCCAAGGAAATATGAATATATTTGAAATTCGGTAAAACCTCTGAGACTTGTCTAAGTCACCTAATGTCTGCAAGTCTTGCTGACTGATGAACCAGGAACAAGCCTGGCACCATGTACTCCCTGGTGCCAAGGGAGTACATTCCTTGCTTGTCATGGTAAAATCGGTGTGTTGCTTAAGGTAAATGAACTGCAATGAACCTGCAAAAAAAAGATGGTTATTCTTACTCACCTGCATAACGAAAATGTAGGGAATTACTTAGTGAGTATGTTTACAGTGGAGTATGTCCATCGTCATGCTGAAAAGTGTAGGAAATGGAATTGTAAGTTCATATGCAACATTCTACTTGTGAGAGAATGTTTCCCTTAATTAGAAACTCTTTATAACTTGGAATGTTAGACCTGCATCTTTTCAAGACTCTTATTTCGGTTTAATCTAGATGATAACTACTGGCCTTGATGCAAACACTAGGGAATGCGACTGTATCTGGGTCAAAGAAAGAAGGTTCATTTTACAAGACATTATACATACTAAAAGACAACCCTTAGATGAACTGGTTCTAATATAAGCAGCTGACAAAAATAACAGTTATCTTGTGTAATATTCTAAAAAGAACAATTTGATCAAATTTGTTCCTGCAGCTACTGCAGACTGAAAAGCTTCTTGAGTTCTAGGATTTTTCTAACCAAAAGTTCCTCCCTGATGTTTCTTCAGAACCCAGATAAATAGGCACATGCCTCAAAACTAACAAAAAATGTATCAGTTCATTTTCAGTTTTAATCATTCTACCAACTACATTTATAACAGCAGTGTTTTTCCTTCCATTTTTCAGCCTTCAGTTGTCTGCGAATTTCAGATGACTTGAGAAGAGAGGGAAGAGTGTATTGTCTGTGCAAAACACTGAGTTAAGGCTATTTCCGTATTTCATTGATGTAATAGGCTCAAACCCTCTCTATTTCCACCCCTCTAGACCACATATTAATATGAGTATCCTTACCAAAGCAGATGCTTCTTACATGAATATATAATAAACAAACATTTTTCTCCCTTTCTGCTTCATCAATGAATGCTGTCTTTTGTGAATTACTCTACCCACAACTGTTTTGTGTGTTTCTTAAAATATTTTCTTTCCTTGTTGAAGTCACTGATTCAAGCCAATGATTATGTACTGGATTTTGTTTAACAGATTTCTACTTTGATTGCCATGAGATGCCTAATGTCTTAACCAGATCTTCTGTCAGGACCTGTTTAATAAACTGTCATTCCTGTCAAACCAGATACTGAATGGAGGAATCAGTCACCTAAACTATCAGGTACTGCTGTCAGCTAAAGCTCTCCAGCAGATCTGTGAAAGGACAAGGGAAGTAGTGACAGCACCAAACCTGTCAGAGTTCAAGGAATATCTGGATGATGCTCTTAGTCATGTGGTTTAGTTTTTTGGTAGCTCTGTGAAGAGCAGGGAGTTGGACTTCTTATGGGTCCCTGTCAACTTGAGATTTTCTATGATTCTGTGAGGGGAGAGACTTGGCCAGTGGATTATGTTCACCGTCAAGTGTCATGCTTAGGCATATTTGACTGGGATTTCTCCACTGGAAAAAAAGGAGGTTTTATTCAAAAGAGACTTTATCTGAAGATACCAAGGATGAATTTCTTTGCTTCCTTTGGTATTTTTTTAAGTATTGGAAAACTGGTGAGCTAAGAGGCACTGCCAAGACCGTTCTTTTCTGCAGAAAACTGGCACTGAGGAAGCTGCCACCTGGCAGAGTGGTGTGTTACTGCCTCCTTTTTCTGGGCTGCTGGTGCTCCCTGGTGTGAGGGAATGGTTATGGTAGAAATCTATAATTCATTAGCCATGTTAGGGATTCTTTTCTTGACTTTGATCTAGATTAACTGTGATAGTGCCAGAGAACAAGAATATTCACTTGCTCTCATTCCTGTCCTTGTAACTGAGATGTTTATTCCTCCACATGAAGTTTCATACAGACTTATTTTTTGAGAGCTGTTCTATGAAACCATCTAGATTCCTCAAAAACAAAAAAATCCTACTTTTCAAATATCAAATCTAAAGCAATCTCTGTTGTCCTGCTTCATCTGGATTTACTGCTTCCAAAGATAAACACTTCTACAACCTGTAAGACTCTATATGGGGTAAGCCCCTGTAGCAGGAAGGCAATGTATTTGTTCAAATTAAGTTATTCTTCAGCACTAAAAGCTAATCAGAATCAAAATACAGTAGAGGAATGAAAAAACTAACACTGTTTGCTTGCTCAAGTTCCAACAAAAAATTTTGCTCTTTCAAATCTTGACTTCTGAGACAAGATACATTCAGTTTTAATAAAATAAGTTGATTATATTGAGACTAAGCTTCACAATAAAGTATTTTTTCCTGTTTTTTAACAGAGGATACCTTTTTAATTAAGAAAAAAAATGAAACAGCAAATAAATCTTCATTGTCAATCTCTAGGAAAAAAAATGCTTTGAAAAAATGTTTGAATTGCAAATAGACACCTTTGCTAATGCATTTATAGTTCTGCCAGGCTTGAATTGCAGATGGCCACTGTTCGAAAGCTTATCAAGTTACCATTTCATCCTGCTAACAGATGGTGAAGTAGCAAAAGGCAGGTCTCACTTTTCCGAGATCTGGCTTCCATTCCACCTTCACCACAAGTTAAGGAAATGAAGGTCATCCTATGGATACATAGCAGACATTTATGTTTCAGTTTCTGGACCAGAGCTTGCCACTATTTCTTCAAAAGCTGACTTCTGTAGCGGGAACACACTTTGGCTGGGAAAGAAATATATTTCTGAAGGGTAAATTATCTTGTGCTTTATCATGTGTATCTTAATCACATGTGTCCTTCTACAAGGTCTTAGTGCCATCACTTCAAATGACAGTGAACAACAGGTTTCACCATAGTGCTTGTAATATACCTGTCTCTGGTGTTTCTTTTCCTTGCTTACAGAAGGCAATTTTATTGCAAATTAGCAAGCAGGTTAATTAATGTCTAAGTCCCTCATGTCTTTTCTATGAGTGCTTTGTTGGGGTGTGTGTGTTTGATTTTCAGGCTTTTTCTAGAAGACCTTACTAAAGCATTAATAAGGTATCATAAACACTTCAGTAGTTGCTTGGCATTGATATTTATATTGGCTCCTGACATACTTCAGATAATAAGGTTTTTCTGCATTAGTTTACATTATAAATCATTGTGTGATTTAGTCCACAAAGCTAATGTGCAAGGGAACATATGAAAGCAAAGTGAAAGCTCCTGGGCTTTTGTGGTGGACTAAAATTGCAATATGGCCATGGTGGTGGATTTGTAGAACAACGTTGCTCTGGAGGAGCCATGGGGATGGATGAAGATATGAAGGTAGGAGGGAGTGCCATTTCTAAGACTTCCACAGAATGTATGAAAGCTGCATCACCAATGCAGAGAAATGTAGAGTTCTGGCATTTCTGTCTGTAGCTCTCCACATTGCTGAGATCTAACAAATGTGGGCAGGGTAGGATTAGTGGCCTGCTGTCCAGTTGCCTTTGAGACTATATAGATCTTCACGAAATCAATGATCTGCAGCTCTTCATGAAAAATTTTAGTATAACTTTTAATTTCAAACTTACGAATAGTGGTCTTGGAACTTGTTTTGATTATGATACAACTTCAAGTATCTGCTGTCCTACTTTGATTCCCATGGCAATATATTTCAGGAGCTCTTGGTTAAAAAAAAAAAAAAGGCTTTGATATATGACTAAATGCCTTAGGCCACAGAATAAAGGCGCTTCTGTCCTTGCATAAATGGGGAATGACAGCAGCAGACAAGAGGAGAAAATTTCAGGATGAACTGTGGGAAATCTCTAGATACATTCTTCTTTTTATGATCTGTTTATGAATTGATGGGAGTGGAAGTCAAGGTGGAGTCCTTTTCAAGTTATTTCTAAAAGTGAGTAGCTATGGTGCTTACATGAACTGCATAAAATGGATTTCTTTAGGTCCTTTAATGAAAGTTGTTGGATACTAGGCGCTCTTCAAAATGTAGCCCTAAGTTACTGTAGTTCTGAAATGAGATTGAATTGATCAAGTGAATACAGACATTTCATTTTGGTAATAAAATAACACTGTATATCTGTGAGCAATTTGAAAAGGCATAATATAATAAAGATGAATCTTACATAATAAATGTTAGTTTTTTTCACAGGGTGGAGACCTGTATAAACCCCTGTGGCCTGTCTGGAAATTAGAAAGCAGATTGAGGGAGGTTCCTGTAAATGCTCTACCTTCTATGCTCAAGCAGAACCTCAGCATTCACTTCCTTTATCTTAATGATCCAAATACGTAGATATGACAGAAAATAACTAGAGTTACACATTTGTTAGATTACCACTGGGACCTTGATCATACCCTGAAGTATCTGCTTCACTTGATATCAGCAAGGGCTGTGTCATGATTTGTCATTTGCACGGCTGTCAGATCCTCACAAATTTGTTGACTATGAAATTTGACAATAAAAGCGTTGTGGGAATTTATAAAGAAGTCTTGATTTGTTTACAAAATCTTGATCTTATCATGCATAGTCTTAACTATTTTGTATATGGCTATTCAGAAGTTATTGAGCAAAAAGTAGCACTGTTAGTGTGATCCAAAACCAGATAAAGTGAGGACACTCAAAAGTAATTACTGGAATGGCTAACCCATTCCTAAATGCCATGTAAAAACCTGAATGACAAAGTTAAATACCCAAATATAAGCAGAGTGTGCAAGGATTAATTATTATATTTGTAAGGAAACCATAGAAAACTAATATTCATTTTTATAGATACCTATGAAATAACTTCAGTGCACTGGTAACCTAATGCTTGGAAGATAACAATATCTCAGCAGTATCTCGGTAATTAAAACTTCAGTTCCCTGTGCCTGCTTCCTTCAGGGAGCGCGCTGTCATGAGTCTTGACATGTTTTTGTGATACCTGATATTGTTGTTTCAATGCAATATGCAACTTCACATTCAGCTGGAGCAGTACAAATGATAATATTATGGCTTTACAATGTTATTCTTTTAATGGATGGTTTGTACCTCTAACAAGAAAAATTTTATGAAATTTGTATTGGCTTGATTTACAGAAAGCATACCCATTTAGTGGTTCACTTTGACATAACTTTTTCTATTTTACATTACTGCTTGGTGCATAGGAACAGAATTGTTTAAAATTGCTTTCATTTCCTTTAATTTTCTTGCCTTTGTCTTTGAAAAGCTCCGAAGAATATGTGTGTACAATGTGGTTTGAAATAGAAAAAGAATCATTTTGAACTGGCATTTTGTTTTAGTAAGTATCCATTTCAGGACTCTTGTGTATTTGTTTGGTGTGAATGGCACAGCTTCAAAGGATAAAGATAAATACTTCATTCTTAGTGCTGAAAACAACCTACTGTCAGCAAAAAAGCTTTTTGAACTGGCTGGAGCCTAGATTGAGAAGTTATTAATTTCTGACGTCTCTTAGGCTCTCTCTTTTCCTTTTAGCTTGCTTTACTGAACACCATTTGCGACAGCCAAAATAAATGGCACAGTCTTACCCTGAGGGGGACACTTGGGGCAGAGGAGCATTGGCCCTGGGTACTCTGCTGTCTGTGCCCGCGTCCTCAGCTTGTGCAGAGTCATACTGGGACACTCAATGAAGTAACCTGCCTTTCACTTATATCAGTGTCTTCTGCTTGTGGATACATGCAGATCCTTGAGATCTGGTGTAAGCACCTAAAATATAATTTGTGAGTTTAAGGAACTTAAGTCTGGAAATTTTGATTTAACTTTTTTCAGAAGTTAGAGTGCCTACTTGCACACAAATTTGAAACCTAATCTTTCCAAATTGATCGTTTTCTGAAAGTGAGCTGTAGATAGAAATTAGACCTGTAAAAATGCCCCCTATTTTATTAAAATGTTTTTTATGTTTGGGTTTTATTTTTAAACCTTTTGATTTTACCAAGCTTAGGCTAGGATGTGCAAATTAAGCGATGTTCTGTCTTCCTGTTACCCTCTTTCCTGAGGAGTATTTTTCAGCCTAAGCCAGCAGACTGTAAACAATGGCGTGAGACAGCCACTCACAGTCCTGACAGGTGACGCTGCTGGAGGAAAGCAATGGATCCGGGCGAGTGCCTACTCTGCCCTGGTGGGGAAGGGGCTGTTCCTGGTGCTTCTCTGAAAAAGAAAGCATGGCATTTCCTTTTGCTGCTAGTTTCTGCTCTCCTTTCCATTGGCTCCATGCCTCTTTCTGAGGGCAAGGACGAACTGCCCAGCAGCACATGAACTGAGCTTGGCTGTGAAGCATCAGCAAGAGCTCTATGGATCAGTGTTTGGAAATAGAGTAAAAAAAATAATATTCACATTTCAGAAAAGGTTAATTTAGATCTTTTCTTTCTATCCAGCTCAAATTTCAGTTCTCTGAGCAGGATCCACAAAAGAACATTCTTGAAATCAAGTTCCTATACCAGATTTGACATCAGGAAAATGCAATGACAGTTTGTCCAAATTAATGGACCTGAAATCTATTTTTCTCTGGGAAATATTTAAAATTATTCCTC
The DNA here is from genome assembly GCF_000695765.1 of Mesitornis unicolor. NCBI lineage: Eukaryota > Metazoa > Chordata > Aves > Mesitornithiformes > Mesitornithidae > Mesitornis > Mesitornis unicolor. Next base: position 9,281 of record NW_010157113.1, read on the forward strand.
ATGCTAGAATGACTTGATAAATCACAGAAATGAGTAATGTTTTCGCTAGCATTATGTTCTCTGCTTCTGAGGAAACATCAAAGACAAAGCATTCAGTGTATTTATCGTCAGACACTGCTGGACTCCAAAGATGTCCACAGCTGAGGGAATAGGAAAAATAACTGTGAAAATTTAAATTTCGGACTCTTCAATAAGAAAAAGCAAGAGTCTTCACTACTTAGTACTTAATCCTTAGCAATATTTTTTTAACATTTCAAAATAACTTTCACCTTAATATAATATCCCATTTGGGTAGCTTACAAAACTGAAATATCCCAGAATTTTTTTGTTACTTGATTTTACTCGACTTGAAACAGTGATAAAAATAAGGAGGTTCATACTCAGCGAGTGCCTAAACAGACCCTTTGAAGAAGTTTTTTGACAAAGCAGAATTACTTCTGTAGTGGAAAAATTATTTAGCATGAAACATATTTTTGTACCTCCACTGAACCTCCATTTTCATAGTTTTGGTGCTGGCTGGAACACCAATACCCACGTGGGTATTTCTTTCCCATGGGGAATGCTTTCAACAGCCTAGAAGACCACAGGTTCAGGTCTCACCTGGAGACCTCAGACAAAGGTTGCGTTTACTGCAATTTGGTTCTTTCTTTCCTAGCCCTGCTTTTCTTTGAATCTCAAAGTCTAAGGTAGTTTATTTGTAGGTATATACACAGTAGAGACACAAAGAAATAATTTTTTGTGACTTACTAGGTATTTCATATTTAATGTATCTGAGCAGCACCCATAAGAAAAGGTCAGTTAAAAAATTCATAGTCTTTCACAGAGTTACAATCAGGAAGAAAAGACACTGTTAATGGCAAAAGAATAATAAATCTTTAATCTGAGGAGTGGCATTGCAGTTTGTGGCCTTGCAGAAGGTAGCCTCCATTAAATGCATGCTCAAGAAATCATCAAACAGCACTGATACAGTCATGCCAGTGAGTTCCTGTGTTTAGGAAGATGGATGCATTATTTAGTTCTCTTATTTTATTTTATTTTATTTTATTTTATTAACAGAACCAGCAGATCTATTTAGGAAAGGTGAAGTGCAGTCTAAACTTGCTCCCTTGTCAGTAGCAATGCTAGATTAATTTATGGCAAATGCAACTTAAAGAGTTAATGAAGAATGATGGGGAGAAAGGAGCAAGATAGCCAGTACTGACTGTAGGTAGGTTGAAAGCTTCTGGCTGCAATACCTTTATTCCTCTCTTAAAGGCTGCAGCTGATCTTCCCACTCACCAGTACCCTGAGGACTCAAACACTTCAACGCTGTTCCCAACCTCATTTACTATACTTTTGTCATCAATATGCTATTCTGGTGTAGCTGAAGTATTTAACAGTGATATTAACAAAATATTTAACTGAAAGGATCTAGGATAGGGACCCTGGTTGCACCCTAATTGAGAGAGAGAGAAAATGTAGTAAAAAATATCTGCAGCTATAAAAGAGATATTTAAACTCAATTCTGTTTCATAGAAATGTTTGAAAGGGTTTGTTTTAATTCCTTATTGAAACAATAACATATTTTGAAACCTTGAATGGATTTGTTCCCTCACCAGCTCTACTCTTCAGCCTGACACCAGGTGTCTCTGCTGCTGCCAGTCTGGGTTTCCCTGCTTGTCTCATCCTTTGCCACGGGGCAGCAGCAATACTGGGAAGCAGTGCTCCCCACACTACAGGGAGGAAAGGTAAGAGAGCTTTCTCAGCTTTTAGTAGAAATCAAGGAGCAATTCTCCTTACAACTTTAACTGAGTTTTTCAAACTATGAAAGAGGGTTGGTAAGGAAAAGAAAAGT
>NW_010157113.1:11145-31708 GCF_000695765.1 Mesitornis unicolor
TGCTGAAGAAATGAAAAGTTGACAGTCCTGTGGAAATAAAAGGAAAACTATGTCAGATTAAATTGGGAGTCGCAGTGCAAATTAATGGTTCTGAAACCTGTAAAAGGATGAGATTGTATTGTTCATAATGAAAATAATCTGTAAAGTGTGCTCTTCCCAGATACATATTGTTGTGTGTCACCTCCTAGGTGAGACCCTGCCCCAACCTCTGACACGTTCTGCCTCATTAGTCTTTTTGTATGGAGAGACTGAAACCTGTGGTTAGTGAAACCCAACCTAAGGGATGGGTGGGCGAAACTTTGGGCAGGTGTTTGGTTTGACTGTAGATCAAGCTTGCTCCTGAGAGCAACTCTAGTGGGCCCCATGACCTGGTCGTATGGGCTCACTTACTAGCTCAGTGCTTGGAAAAAAAGCCCGGTCTTTGATCTTTTTCTCCTTTCCTACTCCTTTTTCTCTTAACTCATCCACCCACTCTAAGAAATGGGTATTTTATTCTTACTATTTTCTTCCATATTTCACACTCTCTCTTCTCCTCCTGTTTTTCATATGCTTTCTTTCCTGCTCCTTTTCCCCTACATTCTTCCCTTAAGCCATGACAGCTTTTAGTTACAATGAGAAATATCATATTGCGAAGGTGCTGTGTTTTCCAACCTCTTCCCTTACTCACTCTGAGTTGGGAGCAAAATGTTCCTGGTGTGCTGCCAGATGAACCTCTTGCAGTGCTACAAAGCTGGCTCCCTCCCATGCGTGTACTCCAGGGATGCACTCCCACAGCATGGGCTTTTTGTCGGCTATTTCCTACATGGCTGGTCTTCCCTTCCTTTCCGGCACAGGACTGAGCAATTATAAATCAAACTATTTAGAAAAACTGTCCTTAAAAAGCAGAGGTAGCAAACCTATTTATTATAACCTGCATCTTTCTGGGGAAAATGGCAAAAATTTTATTACACTCAAAATGCACATGCTATTGCCTTATATTTTGCATGGCAGACCTATTTGAGACAGCATTGTAATTCCTGTATTCACTCTTTAGGATGGGTTGGGATGAAGTGTTGCTTTCTTTGCATTTTCTTTCAACTTCAGGATTATATGGGGATCTAACTATCATCTACTCATGTTAACCAGGCAAACCCAAACTGTCTTCCTTACAATATATAAGAAAAGGCTTAAGACTTTATTCCACTGTAACTTCTGGCCTCTTTGTTTAGCAGCTGTTCACATCTTTTATTTTAAGCCTGTAGGCTTGTTACTTGACATTTATTTGCAAAAAAACAACAGATGCCATCTATTACCTTGCCTAATTAAAAAAGTACTTAAGTCTTTCAGCGTATTCCTCTAATTACTCCATTTTAAAAATATATATATATTTTTCTCTCTTAAGTTGCAGAAATACTACTGCTTTCAAAACTATTCTGCCAACAGGAAAAATGGATAGTATTTGGGGAAAAAAGGTATGGTAAAAACAGCAAATGGAACACAATGAAAAGTAAATGTTTTGCTCATGTGAATACTAATTTGACATTTAAAATTATGAGATATTGGCCCAATTTCTGACTCTAAAATTAGATTCCTTTTAATATAAAGAGGCAGTAAGAGAAAACATTGTGTAGTGTTTGTCAGCGAAGGGGAAGGCATGATGCCCAAGGAGAAGTGTTATATAACATGACCTATAAACACCTCAGTATTTATAGCACTTTATTAGTACGCCTTCCTCATTTTGCTGAGATTGCAAGCCTGAAGAACTCTTCCTTATATAGCAGGCAAGTGCTGCTTTACCTCTGCTGCACTGTCAGTGTTTAGGCTCTCCCAGTGTGTCCCGTTCTCGACTATGAGCTCAGAGAATAGAGTTTAGTATGCACAAGAGTCAAGTCCCACATCTTCTCTAAAATTTCTGTCACAAAAGCAGCTTTTTCGTTGGTGTTCAGATATTTTGGGAAGAGCTTAACCATTTATCTTGAAGTGAAAGGACATACTAATGGTAAAATACCTTATCTCTGTTTTTTATTGGATTTATTTCTTCAGGTGTGTTGTTTCTAGAGGTACGATAAGATGAAAGAAAATGCAAGGCTGTGAGAAGCAGCTCTAATCTCCTCTTCCAGGCCAGGCTGTGAACAGCCCTGGTTTGTCTGGGCAGGAGCTGGAAGAAGTTTCCTGTCCCAGGACTCCACTTGTATGTGCTCAGGGTGCAGCGATATGGCAGGTACTTGCTGTTGCACATGAAGTCTGGTAATCCAGCAACTGTGCCCTACCAAGACCATCCTTCCACCTCCCATAGGACCCTAAAAGCTGAGTCAGCAGGAGCTCCTGGCAGTGCTGCTCAGAGCAGAGCAGCCCAGTACTCCCTGCTCCACTGCAACAGCATGAGAGCAGGATACATAGCTTGTCAATGCACCAGTTGAAAGTCCTTTAGTGAAAAACCTACAGAGGTGGTGTGTTTCACCTTAAAAACTGGGCTGCAGACAGTAGTGGCTGAGGCAGAGGAACAATTTCTGATCTGTCCCCAGCCACTTACAGCTGGATTTACAGAAATGTCTTGGACAGATGCAGCAAAATCCTCTAGGACTCACCTGTCCAGATCTTTTATCAAGCCACGCCCATGTCCTACATATAGCTTCTCTTTTTCACTTGAGATTTATTCTCTTGGCTTCTAGAGGTGTCAGTGCTCACGACCTTTTCTGGCCTTGTGCTGTGCTAGAAATCTCTGCATACTCTGTACCGCCTGTGGCCAGATCCAAATTGTGAGCATATGGTGCTCCCTGTTATTCCTTTCAATTATTCCTTTACAAGTTTCTGGCTGCCTGGTGGGATGATGCCTTCCCACAGCCTTTTGGTGGCTCTAGCACGGCCAATTACAGTCACCAGGAAATTTTGTGCCATAAGCTATCTAGTTTTAATTGTTCATTTTCTCTCAGGAAATTCAAAACAGAGAACACAAATACATAAAGCAAGAGGGTTTTAATTTACTAAGGTATTAATTTATTCACATTTCCAATATACCTGTAATTAATTTGCTCTTAAACAGAGGCCACAGTCCACAGAAGCATGCTCAGACTTGAAATTCGGCTACTGGGAAGAGATGGAGGAAGGAGCCAGAGCTGGGTCCTATTCTTACGCCCTTTAACTCTAGGCAGACTGGGCATGTTCTGGTCTTCCCGTTTGCTTCAAATATTTCCAAATGGGACTTCTATCAGTTGTTTTGCTCTGTTATTTCTTAGTTCCAAAGCATGCAATTCAGTCTTTAAAATCTGTGATTGTTGCAAGTTACGAGCCGTGGACTAGATGAACTGCCCTTAAGTAAAACGTTGAGACGTTGTTAGTACAGAAATTAGCTCCACATCTGCAGGGAAGCTATTTAAAAGTAGAATAACATATTTTATTAGCTGTTAGGTTGCTAAGGAATCATACACTCCAAATAATAGTAATTGTATTTAAATTTAGACACATACCAAGTTAGCACGTTAAATAACAGGAGGAATAGATGTGTTTAGAAACCACTACGGTATACTTAAAGCAGCTTGTGCCTGTATTTGCATTGGCAACAGTTCCAGCACTTCTGTTTGCGAAGCATGAGGGTGGATTGCCACAGGTATTTTGTCTGTGTCAGGCACAGTCTTTTCAGGATCCCCAACAGGGGTCGTGAATGTCAGCACTGTCCCCCACCAAGAGGAATGGCTTCAAGTTGGAGCTTTGCCCTCAAGTCCCTGATTATAAAACAAAACAAAACCCTGGATAACTAGAAAGGAATTCTGCTGTTGTTCTGTAAGTTCCTTGGGTGAAAGGTCCCATAGAAATTCCAATTATTCTTACTGTTTAGTATTATTCTTGGTAGGAGATGTGGACAAAATCCTTTTAAACAGGAAGTTCATGGCTGTTTTCTGAGCAACTTCAATCACATTACATTTTCTCTCTCTTCAAAGATCCCAGAAATAACTTTGTTCACATTTAATGTCTGGATGTTTTTGTTATGTTGATGGTAATTTACTTGCAAAGCATAATTATGGGAAATTCCTACAGCTCGTGATAAAGTGCACAGCACTAGTCACCACTGCAGGTTTTTCCTCAGTCTCAAGTGACCCCTGACTCCTCAGAGAAGTTGACACGTTTTCTGGAGAAAGAGAACTCTTTGCCAGTGATTATTGTGTTGTGAAGACTTTCACTTGTTGCATCAAGATTTGGGAAGTGAAGACCCCTTTCTGTGGCTGCTTTTTTCCACGCTTTCTTGGTCCCTTTTTGATTTTTAAACTGTCACACACTACTTACTTTTAACTGGTGGAACAATAACTCTAAGCTATTTTTTTAAAACAAACTGTGTAGTAGCTCTACAAATATGAAATAGTTGTATAAGAGTTCAGAAGAGTTAAAGCACATTATGGACTCAGGTGCATAGCTGGCGAGAGATCGGGATGGCTGTGTGGTTGTGTTACAACACGACCTGTGCTGGAACTGACAGGGCTTAGAAAAGAAATGTCACAGTTTTGGAGCTTTAGCCCTAGGGTATTTGAGAATAGATTTTCAGAAACAAAACCAAAATGAGACTTGCACCTTGTACTTGATCTTCACCTTTTTAGTGGGGTGAAGGCTAGCTGGCCAATATGGAGCTAATTCTTCCTTTTCAGCTTAAAGGGCCTTTGTGAAAGGAAGGGCAGCTCTAGAGGACTGATGGAGTTTCAGATTCAGTAGCCCCATCAGGAGAATGAAATATGAAATTTCTATTAAGTGCTTAGGCACCACCAGCATGAAAGCAATACAAAAATATTAAAAGGCCAACAACTGAGACCCCTCTGAATGAGAAATGCTTTGTAATTCTGCCAGATCGGACTTGGAGAGAGAGGAAAGCTTGAACCAAGCTTGAACACAAGGGTCTGAGAAGAAATGGCTCAGAGAGCTGCCAGAGCCCTGGAGGAAAGGGGCCATGGTAGAGACAGAGGCCAGGACAGTCTTTCCACTCAGCTGGCGAGACTGAGAAGGAAGAAACTACCACTTAATTAGACATTTGAGGATGCATCCAAAGAAGTTTTAAACTAGGCCATGTGCAGCCAAATGTCACAAGTATTGCATAAAGTACATAATATTTGGGAATAATCTTACTCATTTTGGTCAGAGAACAGTACACTGACTCTTGCTTTATTAATAGCATCTTCTTAAGTAACACAGTCATCTGTTAAATACCCTTTTGATTTAATGTATGGATCAACTTACTCTGCTAATAGGCATTCACTGATATTTCCTAGGTACAAAAATGTGCTGGCTTGCAATAGACTGATACTCTTGGCTTTGTAATGTATAAGCCTCCCACTACAGATAGTGTGTTTAATTTCTGCAGGCATAAAATGGATGGCCACCGAGGCAACCCTCTCCTCAGTTTCTTACCTATACCCTGTCTTCTCCAGCGAGTGAATTGGTATTGGCGTATGCTTTGCATTTCAGAAACCCACTAATTCTGATTTAATGCCTTTAAACTGTTATACCTGCACCAGTGGGCATGTGTCTTCCAAAGTGTATGCTAAAGCAATGAAAGAGATTTATGAGATGAATAAGATAAATTGTAGAAACAAAATAAGCATTTAAAACTTATTAAAATTGATTAAGCTTAGAGGAAGGGTAACTTAAGCACTAGATTTTAAAATTGTTTGGAAGTGATGGAAGGGAATATTTCACACCTTGTCAGCAACAGCTGTAGATCCTATCAAGCAAACAAACAACAAAAAAGAAAATTCTAAACAAAGTCAAGTTAAAAAAAGAACAGGAAGAATGTTTCCTGTTGTATGTATTTTTGTGAAAGACTGTTAATGACTAGTTAGGACATAAAGTGCAGAAAAGTTTCTTGCTGGCAGGTAGTGCAGTTTCCCAAAGGACTGCATGGTTTATTGGTATTGGCATTTTGGATTGAAAGGTTCTGATAGGAAAAGTGCAAGTCAGGGAGCCATGTTTGTGTATTTGGATAGAATTTTGCAAGAACAACTTGGTGTCCGCATTTGCAAGCAATGCAGCAAGGAGGGACACTCCACCAAAACCAGTGAAGAGTGACAGCAGTGTTTGTTCCTGTGTGAGTTGGTGGCCCAAGGCTGCTGGCTCCCATTGCCAGAAGCGTGTCCTCCTCAGCTGCCCACTCAGTCACAGCACAGAAGACACAGGCTACAAGTTGTGCTGGCTCAGACTGGTGGTCCATGTGGCCTAGCATCTTGTTTCTGCCTTGGAGATGGGCACTTTGTGTGCCTGCGTGTGCAGGCTTATGTACCAGGCATCTCACCAAACCTGCACCACAACACACACCCAGATCTTCCCTTCGCTCTTCCCTAGACCAAGGCTGGATATGATTTGCTTTTCTAGAAGCCTTGCTGAGCTCAGATATACCTCCCATGATCAGCCAGAAAAGCATTTTGACTGCAAACAGACATGATATGTCAAGTGAAATTGCATCCCCTATGCCTGTAGGCATCTTGTCAGTGCTGTCCTCTAGCTCCTGGCTCACCTGGGCTGCTTCCCTCCCACTGCTCACACCAGCAGCCCGCAGGGCACTCGCTGCCACAGCTAGATCCGGGTCTGATGGCAGCTCACGTCTCTGCTGGATGCTGTTTAGCAGTCAGGGTTTGTACCTTTTGAGAATGAAGTTTGAATTTCTGTTCATAAAAGAAAATACCTTTGTACTGCTCGTCAGCGGCGGGAGGGGTGCTGACAGTGGAGTGAGTCCAGGTTATAAAGCAAAATGACCTGAATGTTGGTTACTAAACGAGCTGTGATGACCGTGAGAAGACTATGCATAAGAGGAAAATAGTCAATAAAGTATCTTGTAGTTAAAAGTAGACTGAAAGTGAGAAACAAGTTAATAACAAGTGAGGCTAAGGCATCACTGCCTTTCTTGCATAGTTGTAACCCATATGGGCTTTCATTGGGAACAGTCAGTGATCATACGTACCATATGTGCAGCAGTATCTAAGTCTAGCAAACTGGAAGTTTGAACTACGAATTTCCTTACAGTTAGTGGTGTTAGTATGAGTCAAAGTGACATTAATTTTAATTAGAGCAGAATGAAGAAAAAAAAATGGTTTCCATTTGTTCCACTAAACCCTGCAAAATTCCTTTTTGGCTCCATATGAAAAGCCTTACATTAACTTTCCAGTGAATTTCTGTTTGTAGAAAGAGAAAGCAGTAGAAATGCCCGTGTGTATTGGCAGGAGTATTCACGCTTCCCAGGTAGATGTGATCATTCTGAAAGCAGTTTGTGGATTTGGTGGTTTGTAAATTGGAGAAGAGAATTGGCAACAAAAAAAAGTACACACGGGACCACTTGCACAAAGCAAATTCTGAAAAGTGAACCTTTAAAGTGACATAAAGAATTAATGAGCTATTCATCATTTGAAGCATTTTTATTTAAACCATCTGGTAGGTGATCTATAATAATAATAAAACACCACTAAATCCAACGTCTATTCACAGAACACTACAAGCAGATAGCAGGGCTGCATTCCAGTATTGCCTTCCAGGTTTTGAAGTACCTATGAAGAAGTGAGCTGTTCAGGCTAAATCCTTATCTGATTCAAAATGAAATACAGGTGCTACAGCATATGCCTGGGCTATACAGGTATATGCTGCACTGTAGTCCATGGTCCTTCATCCTCACTGAGATGTGGCAGGGATGCTTCGTGGGTCTTTCTTCCTGACCTGCATGTGCATTTTTTTAAATTATTTTTTTTTGCATAGAAACCAGGGTACAAATGGAGGGAGAGGAGGGGACTGGAGCTTGCCCTGGCAGGAGTTGGACACAGCTGTGGTGTGTCCACAGAGCTGGGGAGCTCCTCCGGCACCCCAAGGCTCAACGCGGGCACTGCTTCACTGCCCCATGTTTGTCCAACACAAGAAGTAAGATCACACTGGAGCAGGACCTTTTGATAATCCATTATGCTTCACCTTGTTACCTCTGCACTGAATCCTGCAGATCATGGTTTTTTTAATTCAGGCTTATCTTCTAAAAAGGTATCCAGTCTGGATTTGAAGAAGATGAGAGATGGAGAAGCCACTTTTCCACATTCTTTCTTCATCCTAAAGTGTTTCTGAATAGAGATTTTAAGATTTTGGAAAGGGGTGAGTTTGAAGGTATTTATTTCCATTTTCTGTTCCTTGTCTAAAAGGCTGTGAGAAATTGTTTTTCTTTCAGAGGAAGATATTGAAACCTAAGTTGAGGCACTTAAATTAAGCAGAATGAAAACATACAAAATCTTTCTATGTTGGGTATATAGGGCATTTGACCACTGCCTTTAGGAAGACTGTGAAAATACCTAAAATGGAAGCAGCATTATATACATTAAGTAGGTCAGATTCTTCCCTCTCCTGCAAATTTAGAGCTTTTTCTTCCTTGATAAAATCTATCCTGCTAGTCAGCTTTGCCTCTTCACAATGCACTAACTCTGACATTAGGCAGTGACTTGAAAAAACTGGTTTAAAAAGAAGTGCGTGTGTGTCTGTGTGTGCAGGAGAAAGATACTGTTTTAAGAACAAACATTTGTTTGAAGCACACCTGCATCCGAATGATTTCTTTCACGACTGAGGTTGTTTACTGACAGGAAGGAGCTTATTTTTACTGCTACAAAGTAGGGAAAAATTATGATTAATCTTTTCCTTTGTCTATATAATGTATCAAAAAATAATTTACAGTATATTTAGTGCATGTGTGGAGAAAATTGAAACTAGCAAGACACCCTTAATATTCTGCTGACTGGCTTAGAAACAGGACCCAGTTTTGCCTTATTAATTCTTCTTCAGTATAGTCCCTTGAGTCAGAAACTCTCTTAGATGTGAGAGCACAGCATCTGATCTAGAAAGGCCTTCATCCTGCTAGGAGCTGTGGTAAACTATCAGGGAAGAAATAAATTCTGCTGCACACAGCACAGGGAAGCAACACTGCTGTTTTGGATTTCTGTGGTTTATTCAATTGAGGTATGCCCCTTATCTTGTGTCCCTGTAATGCTAGGCTGAGCAACGTGAAAGCTGCTTTCTTTCAAGATGAGAGAATACCCCTGCTATCTCACTCTGTCAGTTGATTGATCAAAGCTTCAACAGGAAGGATGATGCTCCCAACAACTGGAACCAAGCAACTGGGCATCACTTGCGGCAGGTGTTCTCCACAGCTGTAGTCCAGGCAGTGGTATCTGGAGCTGACTAGCTCCTTGATCCCCTTCGCACTGATTTCCATCTGTTCCCAGATCTTTGGCAAGTTTTCCCATCCTTCTAGCTTTCAGACACCAGTGCTAATAGATCATTGCAAGAATGGAGTAATTTGTTCAAGGCTGTTTAAAGATCAGAAAATTATGCACTTCAAAGGCAGGAAACTGTGACAGAGTGCAGGTGAAGGGAAGAAGGACACGCAGCCAGATTAAATTAGCCGTTCTTCTATATGCGAACAAAGAAACCGATTTCTGTCTGCCTTTTCAAATGTTGTGCTATAATGGCAAGGGGAAATACAAAATGGGATAGATCTCAGTTAAAAGGGAAAGTTCAGAGTTGAGCTAGTAGAAAGGCCAGACCCACTGGGGAGGGGAGGAGGCAGACAGAGATGCTGTGGCTGGAGTGTGTAACTCCTCTGCTTGATGGAACCAATTTATAGAGGTGGGGGGTTGCCATTGCTGAGACTGAATGCTTCTCTGGCAGATATCGAACCAACCACATGCTTCGAATGCAATGAAAAATGTATCAGTTGTAAATACTAGTGTTGCAAAAAAAGTGGAGGTCAACACAGAATCCCAGGCTGCTGCAAGAACAAAATAAAAATGCGGTACATTAGGAAACAGAAGCAGTCATCAGGACTTTCTTTGCCATAGCAAGATAAAGTAGGCAGAAAGCGTAGAACAGAGCTGCCTCAATTTTATTTAGAGGTGTTACAGATCTAGTTATGAGATTAGACAGACAGGATGGCACAGCTTATGCAACAGGAATATCAGTGGGGCTTGAGACCTGATATAACACAACCAAACTTGAGGTGTACATACAAAGATTGATGGATTTTTATATCCTAAACCAATATACTGGGGAAAAGTTACATAGCAGTATGATTAAAAGACTGACTTTTTTGGACAAAGAGCATCTGGACTTACAACTGTCTATCTTTTCTCATCTCCATCCAAATGTAAATACTGGAGGAGAATGCAAGATCATTTGGTCCCTCTGTGACAAAACTGATTCCGTTCAGCTTTGTTTTCCTTATTTGTTATAGACATGTACATTGTTGGAGAAGAGGGTTTAGGCATAGCATTGATATTTTTCTTATTTCTGGTTCATCGCCAGGGCTTTAAATTGTTCATTTTCAGCAACATTCTTAATTGGCTTATCTGTATTAGGATTGGTGTGTGAAAGGTTTAGAACAAAACTGGACTGGGTGTTGTGAAAGAAACATCTGCACCCTTTGCAGGAAAAACTGGAGTGCGTGACTATCATGAAAAATGGAAAAATGGTTTGGAGCCTTGCTATCTGTAGAGATAGAAAGAATACCACAAATGTTAACTGGTTCAGAAATTGAACTGGATACGTTTCGTCATATAGCCCAAATATATAAAGAAAAGGTAGGTATAGAGGCAGTCAAAAGTGCCACAGAACGTAGGTTATGAATGCTGTCGGCTGTGTAAGACACTTAAATGTTGTGTGTTAGGTGCTATTTTCAAATGATGTTTTGCATCCATCTGATAGGTGCCCATTTGAAAGGTATTTTGCCAAGTTGTCCAAAGGAGGAACTATGAGTATTTGAGAATCCAGTTGTTTAATATCATAACTGCAGGCCTAGCTTGGTATTGTAAATAGGTCCCCAGTCTTTGGCAGGGAAATTCTCTTCACAGAAAATAGCATGTAAACATGCATTTTCATAATATATAAATGACTGGTGGCTGCGCCACGTCAATGCTCTTCTAAGACTCAGGAGTCTATGACAGGGTCAGGAAGTTCCACTCCTAATTCTTGATTCACCTGGCCCTTCTCAGAATCCAGTGGCTAAGAAATCCACATCATAACTTACAAGTTCATTTGCTGGAAAATTCTGTTATTTGTTGTGAACCTGCCTTCTGCTACCTTTGTCTAAGGTTCCCTACTTCTTGTGCTGGAAGAAAGAGGGAGCAACTTTCGCACCATTTATGACTTTACAGACTACTTTATCTTCCCTCAGTCACCTTTCTTCCAGACTGAGGGTCCAGTCTATTTAACTGCTCCACAGATGAAAACTATTCCATAGCTTTGATCTTCTTTCTTCTAACCTTTTCCAAGTCTATCTTGGGGGGAGGTGGGTGGAAGTATGGCATAGACAGAGGAAGAATGAGGATTGACCAAATCTGTAGCATTGAAAATGTGGGTGTAAGGAGTTACAGTATTTAATGACAGTCTCTGCTTTGTTCTTTATCTCTTTTCTAATAATTCTCAATTACTATTCTGTTTGTCCTAAGAATTCACCTGATATTTTTATTTATCTGTAGTATTCCAAAATCGTAGTCCCAAGCTTAGTAATTAGCTTAGAGCCCATAATTTCATATATGAATTTGTGAATCATTGCTGCATTTTTATTTACTGATTTTTGCCTGCCATCTTACTGCCTTAGCACTCATCCTCATCAGGTCTTAGGCTGTGCCATGAGGAGAACCCTGCAATTATCTCCTTCATTCCCTTGCTCCTGCGGTGCATAGGCAGCTCAGAGCAGCTGGGGCACAGCCCCTTTCTTGGGATAAAGCTGTGAGCGACCAGTTACATCCCTCTGCCTCTGTGCTTCCTTGCTTGATATTTCTTGATCAAATACGAATGCTCTGTATCTTTATCTTGACTAGGCAGTTGTCACAAATAATTGCAGGCAAAATAAAATGTTCCAACCAAAATTTTCCATGCATAAATTAACAGAGGACAAAAGTGAGAGGATCTTTATAGCCCTATTGCCATGCACTGTTACAGCACTCAGAACCACAGCTTTGTTTAGAGCTCGAAGGTGCAATCTACAAAACAGTAAAACTGTTCTGCTGTGATTTTACATAAATTACTGCAGATACTTCTCACTTGTGATGTTTTAATTATCTTCTGATTGCTATTTCTGCTTGAAACAATGGCTCCCTCCCCTAGTTTGGTTGCAGTAACCAAAGCCATAAAGGAAGATTAATTAATTTTATTTTTTTTTTAAAGATAAAACTCATTGTCTACCATCCACCATCATTGTGTCAGAATCACTGGCATTTAGGATAGAAACCATACCTGGATATACAAAGCATTTCCTATTAAGTTGTCCACATTGAAATTATAAACTTCCTAATTAGGTTATTCCATTCCACCTCTTTTTATGGCTCCCCGGTCTGCAGTATTTTTATGAATAGTTCATGCAGTGGTATACTTATTAATATGCTTCCGCAACCCAAATGGCATAATTATTTGCATTTTTATCTTGAAGGTTCAATTAAAAGTAATCTAGTAGGAGGTAGGATTCCCAATTACTGAGTGTGGGAAAGACATCTATTCTGTTCTCTCTGTCTTTCATCTCGGACAGAATTCAATTGGTCTTTTACCCAAATGTAATGTAGCTTTTCATCCCTGTGGGGAAGTAGAGAGGTAACTGACACCTGTGGAGACCATGTATAATGATCTCTATTTATACCTCCACTTTTCTTTCAAGATACAATTAAATTTGTAGTACAGACTGTAGACACTGTACACTCTGTCATGTAGATAAGACAGAAAAAGAAAGTATTTTCAGAGCTCTTTATTGTTATTGAAAAATATTAATTTTTCTATTTCAGGTTCATTAATCAAGCCTTTACAAGTACTTTAGAAGTAAAATGAAATTGATTTGCATTTTATTTCTTACAAGTGTTTAACTTTGGAAACTTGTAAATAGGTACCAGCATTCTCTTAGAAAATGTGAAACATTTTGGTTGATGTAAATCTGTAATTTAATATTCATTACACAAAACCACTTAAAACTCCAGATATAATTTCCAAGGACAATAATTGGGCATAGTGTCAGGGGTTTATTAGTCTGCTTTTCTTCTAGTGAACTATTCATGATAGTTATTGTAAAATTGAGCTTTTGAAGTTAGAATATTTTTCATTAATGCTTGTAAATTAATCATACTAAAGGAAGAAAAGAAATAATGGCAGTAACACTTACTAAAGAAGCTTGGCCAACCTCTCTGCTGAAGTAGTGCTAGAGGACTTTGGTCTCATGTACATGAGAAACTCCCCACCTTAAAAAGTATTTTATAGCTGCCAAGTCTTTGCTTCTCACACAGGAGGCAGCTTGAAGAAGACAATGAAGCCATAAATGAACTAGCACAGACAGCAGTAATCTCATGTGCAGTCCTACCAAGTAGGAGTGTGTGCCTCTTGAGAGATGCAGCGTTCCTGTCTCCCACAGTCAGTTTTGGCCCAGCTCAGCAAATATTCCAAGGTGGGAGAGGTTCAGAGTTGTCTGTGGGGCTGTGGAAACCAGGGGGATTTCTCACGGACATAGGTGCTTGCAAGATGGGGTTGTTAGTTATAGCACAGTGAGGGAGGCAAGCAACATGGTCTCACTGCAATGGGTGTGTTATTAATTATCACCCTGTCATAGTCAATGGAGAGTTATTTTATTTATGTACTTATCTGAATCTATTTATAAGATTAATATTGTAGAATACTTAGAAAGTAGTTTTTTAAATGATAGTGAGTTCTGGCTGATCCTGTTTCCTTTGAATTCAGCAAAAATGTAACAATAATGCTCACTTATTCTGAAAGGTTTTAGTGTTTTGTTTTGTTTTGTTTTTAAACTAATTATAAACACTGCCCCTTTAGAGGTCAAATTTGTGCTCATGTATTAGGAAGCAATATTTAGGGTCAACTGGTTATGCCCAGCAGGCTAGACTCACCACAGATGCAGATGTAAATCCCATTACATGGGGGCTATATCCAGGACGTGTATATCCTGTGGCTGAGACGGACTCAGTCGCTAGTGGTGTTGTATACAAATACCTGCAGTATGGTGAAGCAGTTAGTTGTAGTATTTCAATGAATTGTAAGGTCACAAAGTAGAGTTTTGAGGGGCTACTTGTAAAATCTGAATAAAGCAAATCCGTTCTGTGAAAAGACAAGGGCAGAAATCTAAAATGTTAAACATTTATTTTAAAAGTAATTGTTTTCTCCAGTCATTTTTTCCAGGAAGACACAAAGCAAAAAACTTAACTTTTTTTAGCCCTTTCAGTTTGACATATTAGGTGGTTGCTAGCTGAGCGTACACACCTAGTCTCATCCATGTCCCTTCATTATACCCAGATTACTCGAGACATGAAATGGATTTGCACGATTTGTGACAAAAATGCCAATATTAAGGAAATTTATTTTTATAAGAATAAAAATATGCATCTGTCCACAGCTTTACACAAAAATATTTTTATTAAATATCAGTCTATCTTGATATCATTGTTTTTTTTCCGTGAAAGTAAGTCTTGGACCACCCAGCTTTTTTCTCTGTTAAACATTGGTTTAAGTGTGTATACAGAGTAGTTCCTGGGCCTCTTTCCAAATCATATAAACTTTTTCCTTAAAAGATCTGAAAATAGGCATAATTTAAGATCACAAGGTATTTTCCCCATTAAAATGTTCCCAAGATTAGATCACAGTTTGGCAAAATAAACAAAATTTAATTCTTTGGCTCTTTTTATAGGGAATTCATTACAGGCAGATTTCAGATTGGGGCACAGTTCACTGGCGAGAGTGAAAGACCTCAAGCGTGACTCTTTTGCTGTTCTGAGTCTGCACACAGTGTCAATAGAGATTTTGTGGGATTTGAAATGAATTTAATGTGGTTTTATAATCTTCTTTTAAAATGAGATGATAAAATAAGGCAAGAAGTTTCATAGGCAAGATGCTTCTAACATCCCACCTCCCCTCCTGACTTTGCTATAGGAATCCTTGTCCCTGTGTTGTTACCTGCTGTTTGTGTCCTTACACAGCCATTCTCTCCAAAATGCAGGCACTGATTCTGCAGTCAGGTCAGCATCGTCCCTGCTCTCTCTTTGCGCTATAGATTGCATCACAGGAGCCCTAAAAGTTTGCATGCAAAAGTGAGTCAGTTCTTGACATACCCTTCTCTTAATTTTATTTACACTTAATTACATTTACATTTGCTTCCATAAATTCACGTCTACACATATTATATATTTTTATATAAATTTGTGTGCTCAACTAGCAACATGGTTTTGTTACTTTTTCAAGCTGCATATGTGGCCCTTTCAAACTGCAGATCAAATACCAGCCTGAATCCGGTGACAGCTTCATAGACATGCTGTCTTTCTTTATATTTATAGAGTTAATATGGCTTAGGTACAGTTATGGTACTACGGCAGTGCAATATAACATATTACTATTAACTATCACCTCATTATAGAAATATTAAGAAAAGCTGTAAAATAAGGACCATAACTGGCAGTATCTAAACAGAAGCATAGTAAGCATTAAGAAAGGGTTGGAAAATTCTATCACAGTAGGCATGTCATAGCAAATTCTTTTGGGGACATAAACTGTTGTCTAGGGTTAAAAACTTCAGAAATTTAGAGTCCACAATTACCATCACGGCACGCTTGTAGAAACAGGCTGGCAATGTAAGTGACTAGGACTTTGCATACAACTTATCCTTCCACATCTGTGTACAGTTTGCCATCAAAACCAATGGTCTGTACACCACATAGTAAATGCCTCAGCTGATGGAAAGAGAGGGACTTTCAAATACTTCCGGAAAGCTAGGCCTTTGCCATAATAAAAATGAAGATTCAAGCTGTGGCTAAAGGCCATAATATTTATTCCTACTGCAGCGAGAAAATAGTCTTAAACATTTAATCCAAACAAGAACTGTTGTCACTTAGTGGAAGAGAACTACACCCCCTGGAACAATGAAACAAAGCAACAGCATCTCCTTTTGTGAGATTCACACCCATCAGCATGAGTTTGCTATTTTTGTATTTTCTAATGTCTTTGTGTTTGTATCTCTGAATAAGGTAATAAAAATAAGCATTAAAATGCATGACACAAAATATCAGTCTGAATTACCACAATAAAATAGAAGCTGGCAAGCCACAATGCAAGCAAGAGAACGTGAGTCATGTAAGACCTGCAGGGGAACAAACGGGAGATCTCTCTTTGTTGGCTTTCATTTCATTCTTCTGAAGACCCAAGCACAGTGAAGGGCCTGCTTTAGGCTCACTCTGCAGGACCTAGTGCTATTGTAGATGCACTCTGAAAAGCTTCAAGCCAAGGCAGGCAGAAACTGTGGCAGTGATTTGTGAATGTGCTGCAGCAGCGCTCCAGTATGGACCAGTGCGGTTACAGCGAGGTCACTTTGTCATCTGTAAAATAGTTCAAGATTTATTTATAAAGGCAAGCAGTTCAGACAAAGTAGGACCTAGCTTTCTGAGACTCTTTTTTAATACTCTTTCCTTACAGAGTAGAGAAAAATCCTGTCCATTCTGGAAAGATATCTGCAGCCTTTGGATTTTGACTCTCTATTTGACATTTCAAACATCATCTCCTCAAAGCACCATAGAAGACTTGCTGCAGCTTAAAGGTAACATGCTTTGCTTAAAAAAGATATTGATTTGGTTTTTTTTAAATGAAAGTGCAAAAAGCCTCCATGCAGTACAAGAAAAAAGGACTATATTCTGTTCTGCGGATGGAAAGATACAGGGTTTCCTGGCTTGCTTTATGGATGCCTTATTTCCTATATGACACATTCAATTTAGGTCTTTAAAGGTGATCTCTGCCTTCCCTTCCAACCTTCCTGAAACCAAGAGGGTTTTTTGAATTACATAAAACTTTGTTTTAAAAAATAATTTCCTTGGGTGGGTTCTGAGCCTTATCTGAGATGGATTGGAGAATGGAGAAAATGCACTCATAGTGGATCTTCGTCAAAAGTGCTGATGGGAAGCCAGTTGCTGGTTTGGAAAGCCATTGAATGGCAACTGACTGAGCAGAGCATGACTAGATAGACATTCTTCTGCTCCAGCCTTTTTCAAAGGATTTTACCTATCATCCTGAGTGACCTATAAACTAGGAGATTTTATCTGTCACTGATGGATGGTGACTATCATAAGTGAGAAGCCATTGGATTTATCTGTAAGAGTTCATGGAAATCTCAGAAAATGTAAGGCTTTGTCAAGAAAAAAAGACACAATAGGAGTTTAGAGTGCTGAAGCTCAGATTACACCAGTTTATTGTTTAGGGAAATGAGAGTATTTTTCTTGAGTAACCCTGTAAACAAAGGCATTTGAATAGTCATTCATTAATATAATATAACTACTAGTTAAAGTTTAACAAGTCAGCCTAGGTATGGTGCTATGCTGTGTGACACTTCATACCAACAGCGCTTGAAATATTTACTTACTTATTGCTTCCCTACCATTAATAATGAAATACCTGAGATCCTGTTTGCATTTCCCTTCTGTTAAACAAACCACACTCATTTGTACATTTAAACTGTCTACATTTACCATCATGAGCTACCAGAGATTTCAGCTATTTTTTATATGGAGCAGCTTACCCTAATGTCAGAGTGAAATTTATTTGGTTATGGATTTGCTTCTAGTTTCTTCAGTGAAAGTTTCATATGATAAATTTCATAAGCTTGTTGCTTTCTGGCTTGTAATCGAAAAGGCTGCATCAGAGAATAGTTGACAGAAAGTTGGGTTTGTTCACCAAGGGATGTGTTCCTTGCAGAGCATATGCCTGAGCAGGTACTCGAATGTGGGGTCACATTTATAAATACAGATATTCAAGTATTAGGTGTCAAAATAGAAGTGGCAGTCATAAAGGTTTGCAGCTTCATCGAGGAGAGCAGTTAAACCTTGACATCACTGAGCCTTCTAGTGAAAGGCTCAAGTTCTCAACTGTTAAGTTGAAGAGGAAACTCTGATTGGTGTAAATCAGATTGATTAAAGATGCAATGAATGTAACGAGTCCAGCGTATAGGCACACTGCCTCTTCTGTCCTACATGGCAAAGGGGAGGCAGCAGAACATGAATGCAATTTCATCAGACACACTAACCTCTCCTTAGTGTGAGGTTATGGCACCATCTACGGGTGAGATTGCCATCCCAACCACTCATCCCAATTTTCCCTTCTCTCTTGAACGGGAATTTGAAAAAGAAATAAAAGCATTTCTGTAGTTTTGGTTCCAGGTGTTTGCCAGCTACGCTAGTCTGTCTGCTCGAGTCCTGCATTCATCTGGGCTTTGTATCATTCAGCCGAGTCTGTCAGCGCAGTGTAAATAGCTGGATCCGGTTGCTGTCCTTAGCATTGCACTCCTTGAATTCCTTACCCTGGGCTGATGAGACATGTGCTGTTCTGGACACTGTCCCAGTCTTGTTTACCCCCCATCTTCTTAGCTTAGGTCCTTGGGTCCCACCTGAAATCCAGCTATACATAAATCTTAACTGTATTCCTATAATTTCAAAAGCTCCTACAGGTCTAGGGCAATAGTCCTTCCATATTTTCTAAGAAAAGTTGCTCTCACCACAGGTTTATCACAAGGCACCTCAAGTGTGTGATCCAGTAATTGTAGTGATGAAATCTCTGAGGCTTTCAGGTTGTGACTGATTCCTCCCTCCTTCTTTTTATAGTATACATTAGGAGTATTACCCAGAAGGACACTTGTGCTGCAAATACTGGAGGATCTTTTGGATATATTATATCAGCAACCTCTGTTTTCTATGGATGAGTTTTCCTTGTGTTTGTGCTATGTCCTCTTTGAAGCTTTGATGCTATGTTTCAAGCAAATGTCACCACAACCTGAGACCAGTGGGTCAGTTGCTCTCATCTGATGTGTGGAGAGCATGGAGGGTGTTTGTACCAACACTGCCCCTGGCTTGGTTGGAGAATGTCTTTCTTGCAGGGCTGCAGCTGGTTGTGAATGTCCTCAGCAATGGAGACACCAGCTTCTCTGTGACAGCTGGCCCTAGCAACCTCTACGTCAGTACAATAAAGCACAGTGCAGGGTCCCACAGAAGAGGAAGATGACATTTACTTCAAAATCTCCTCATGAGCTGATTCATCCATACTGAATACCCACAGGCAGCCCCTTCTGCCACAACCCCATACAGCCTGTCTCTGCCAGAAGCCCCTGGCACGGCTAAGCCATGGGTGATGGTGCACAGCAGAGCTGTGTCTAGGGCAGCCCTAGACAAGGGCCTATATGTGCATGGGGAGACACCAAGGTAGGAGTGATGCTGGTGCTCCCTGGGGCAAAAGTGGAGATACAGCTGGGGAGTGGAAGGTTCATTCTACTGCTAAGAGCTATGAAGGAACCATGCTGGACCCTCTCTGCCCTTGCCATACTGCTGTGCTTGGAGTCCTGGCAGAGGAGCTCTGTGAAGAAGCTACCACTGTCTGTCAGCACCACAGATAACCAACCAGCAATTCCACAGTGGGATTCCCAAACCTTTCCCAAATACAAAAAGACATTGAGCAATGTTTTACTGGTACGGCCTAATCTAGTATCCAGTTTTACTACATGTCCCAAGTGAGTGTTAGATGACGCTGAAGGCAAAGCAGCTTCTGTGTTTGCAGGGCATCCAAATGCCTCTTCAAGATGCTCCAGTGTCTACTCTTTTGAGGTATTTTTCTAGGGGCTAAGTCACATTGATATGGTATAGAAAAACACATACAGAACTGACTCAAATAGTAGTGTGAAATGGTAGAGGTGTTAGTAGATCTGGCAGATATAAGGAATAAAGTTCCTCTTGAAATCTTTTTCAGTGGCTGTGACCAGCTGCCTGCCTACACCTCAGGTCCTTGCTTGGGTCTACTCGGTCCTTCAGGCAGGACCTGCTGTATGGGTACAGGAACTACTGTGCTTGGAAGCCACCAGAGGAGAGAAAACGACCTGTTCCTCCCAGTGAAGCCCTCAGACCATTCTGGAGAGAGGCAGAAAGGCAAGCTTCCTCCGAAAGGCTTTTTACTCCGGTGTGGTGAGACATCGCTCTCACAACAGCACAGTCAGGAGAGGGACACATCATAGCCTGAGAGCATCTTCTAGATGTGGTCACATCAGGTGCTGGGGCAGCAGTTGATCCAGGGGCTGCAGCCTTGCAAGCCCATTGTTTTCTTCCCGGGGTGTACACACCAGGGACACCCTGGTCTTTGTATCTCTTAAGGGAGGAGCAGCAGCAGAGCAGGGAATGTGCTTAGGTCCTGCAGTATTGTCTCACAAAGCTGCTGAGGCAAAACCTTCGCAGCGGCCTCTGCTCCTGCCCAGGACCAGCGGGGTGTACGGCAGCAGGGAGCTTTTTATTTTAAATTTTATTCTTCCCCTCTAGCGTTCTTTGGGATGTTTGAAGTGAGGTGGTTTCAAAGCAGCCTCTGCTGGGGATGACGGGCTTGCCTTCCAGACTTCACCGGTGACTTTTTAGGCTTTCAGAGCACCGCCATCTCACCCGTACCTTCCTTTCCTCTCTCCCCACCCGCAGACACGGACAACACGTGTCCGCACGACCCGGACAACAAAGAATCATCCTTCCCCTTCTCGGCCAAACGCCTCTGAGCGCTCCGGCCTCCCCGGCGAAGGAGGCGCTAAACTCCGGGCAATCCG
>NW_010157114.1:0-927 GCF_000695765.1 Mesitornis unicolor
GCCCCAACTCTCTCAGTCGGTCCTCGCAGGGACGTGTGCCAGCCCCCTATCATCTTCATCACTCTCTTTTAGACCCAATCCAACAGCTCCATGTCCTTCTTATGTTGTTGGCCACAGAACTGGATACAGTGCTGCAGCTGAGATCTCATGAGAGCAGAGTGGAGGATCAAAATCACCTCCCTCGCCCTGCTAGCTACACTTCTTGTGATGCAGCCCAGCATGCAGTTGGCCTTCTGGGCTGCAAGTGCACATTGCTGGGTCATGTTGAGTTTTTCATCGACTAATGCGCCCAAGTCCTTCTCCTCAGGACTGCTCTGAGCCATTCTCCTCCTAGCCTGTATCTGTGCTTGGGATTGCCCTGACCCAGGTGCAAGATCTTGCACTTGGCCCTGTTAAACTTCATGAGGTTGGCATGGCCCCACCTCTTCAGCTTGTCCAGGTCCCTCTGGATGGCATCCCTTCCTTCCAGGGTGTCTACTGCACCACACAAATTGGTGTAATCCAGAAACTTACTGAGGATGCACTTGATCCCACTGTCCATGTCACCAAGGAAGATTTTAAACAGTACTAGTCCCAGTACTGATCCTTGGGGAATATCACTTGTCACTGGTCTCCATTTGGACATTGAACCATTGACCACAACTCTCTGAGAGTGATGATCCAGCAAATTCCTCACCGAGTGAGTGATCCATCCATCAAATCCATGTTTCTCCAGTTTCGTGACCAGGGTGTCGTGCGGGACAGTGTCAAATGCTTTGCGCAAGTCCAGGTAGATGGCATCAGTTGCTCTTCCCTTATCCATCAAAGCTGTAAATCCATCATAAAAGGTCACCATATTGATGAGGCACAATTTGCCCTTGGTAAAGCCATGCTGGTTACCACCAATCACAACATCCTCATTCTCCATATGCCTTAGGAAAGCTTTCA
>NW_010157115.1:0-282 GCF_000695765.1 Mesitornis unicolor
TCAGGACCAGAACGGGCACGGCAGGACTGAGTCCAAACCAAACACTGCCAGGGAGACACAGGGCTGAGGGCTGGGATGCGGACTCATTGCTCCTCAAAAATCCCCATTCAGTCATCTCTGCAGTTCACAGGCTGCACCTGCGGGGAGAAACCCTGTAGGAAAGCGCCACCTAACTGTTTCTCTTCGTCCTTGCTCCTTCGGCAGTAGTGCGTAGGCCACAGGAGAGCGCAGCCAGAGGACGCTGCAGCAGCCTCCAAGAGCAGACTGACTGTGATGTTACAG